>NW_006203752.1:41932-55644 GCF_000334495.1 Tupaia belangeri chinensis
CTGGTGCAGGGGGGGCAGCTAGTGCACGTGGCTGGGAGGGGACACAGGCCGGGAAACTAGCGAGCAGGCCCCACGAGGAGATGCTCTAGGCCCTTCCTGTCTGCCCCCCTCCCCAGTCACCCAGCTCTCTGCTCCCGGGGAGACAGCCTCCAGTCTCCAACTGCAGAGCAGAGATGGCGCCAGAGCCCCTACCTGGGATGGGCCCTGAGGCCACCTGCTGTCCCTGTGCAGCCCCTCCTGTGCCTCCTCCAGGGTCTGACCCTGAGCTGCTCCCTCTGTCACTCCTGCCCTGCTCTCTCCAACATCTGTCCCATGGGAGCGTGGACAGAGCAGGTGTCCCCTGGCCCTTTCGAGGGGTGGCCCCAGCCCTTTGTCAGTCACTGTTGGTGTCCTGCCTCTGGGTGGTCCTTGTCCAGCCCCCCACGACGCAGGCCTGAGGGTTGGTCACTTGCCCTTCAACCAGGGCCCCATCTGTGTGGCCCCGCTCAGGGGCACTGGGGGATCATTCCTGCCCTCACTGTGGTGCCTTACTGAGAAGTCAGTGCTGGGTCCCTGTGGGACGTAATTTATTTACTTCCTTCTTTAATTAATTAGTTACCTACCTACCTACCTGATGAAGCACACTTTCTTATGGCCCTGAGGTCTGCCCTTCAGGGCCTCCCAAGCCAGATGGCTGTGGATAGGGGCTCTTGTGTGTCCCCACGACTCCCCTGTTTCATTCAGGCCCAGACAGAGGGCCCTCTCCTGCGGCCGTCTCTCCGCCCTCTGGTCCCTGTAACGCCCAGGCCACCCCCCGACTCCTCACTTCTTAGATCCCAGCGTTTTCAGTCTGGTGTGGGCCTGGCCTTCCTCACAGGGCTCTTGTCTCCGAGGCTGGATCTCACGTGCTTTGATGTCACTGGGATGTTGACCAGAAAAGTGGGGTGCAATGTGTGCTCATTTCTCAAAACCCCTACTTAATATTTTTTCTTTCACTTTTTGCTCTGGTGTGCATGCAGGTGTGGAGGAGAGACTGAGGGATAGAGGAAAAGTGAGAAACACTCCCCCAGGGGTTGGCCACACTGTCCCTTCTCCTCCATTCTCCTCTCAGGATTTTGGGCACACACACACATGCGCCTGGCATGTTTTTCAGCTGCCGGATCTGAGACTCAAACCATGTAGCTGGCCATGTGGGATTCAGCCAGATTAACCTCCACACCATTTACTGGTCCATACTTCAAATGTTTATTCCTGAGAAAAATGTGTTGATGGGACCGCCAGATGGTGAAATGGCTATGTCACTGGACTCCCATATAGTTGTCCATGGTTTGAGTCCCGGACCCAGTGGCTTAAACTCACGCCGGGCGTGTACATGTGCATACCCAAAATCCTGAGAGGAGAATGGAAGAGAGGGCATTGCGGTCTGGCCATCCCCACCGGGGGGGGGGGGGGCAATTCTGCTTGATATCTCGCTTTCTGTCTCTCTGTCTCGTTCTGTCTTTCTGGCAACCACATGCTCCACTGCCTTCCCCCTGGAACCTCCTAGAGGGGAGGAAGGCTGAGGGGCAGGAGGGCAGAGCCTGCGGGGCAGGGCCAACCCGTGTGCAGCAGCCTGGGCAGGGAGGGGGCAGCTGCCTGTGCAGGGAGGGGGTCTGGGAACCCACAGAGGGAGGAGGGACTGTGTGGCCCACCTCGGCCTGGAGGTGCAAGGAGCTGGGACCTGTGTTGGGGCAGCTCCCACTGTCACAGGAGCAGAAGGAGGGGACATTGGTCTCCACTCCCAGGTCTTCCTCTATTCCTGGGACCCTCCATTCCCCGGGGAGTAGGTGCTGGATGTAGGGGAGGGGAGGGTGTGGGAATCTCCACAGGAGACTCTCAAGGGCTGGGAAAGGGGTCCAGAGGGAGAAAGAGTGGGGACTCATCTTTTCAGAGAAAGGCGGAATCTAATCTGGAGCCACTGAGGAGGGAGAGGTCCTGTGGAAGTGGAACGCAGTTTTCTGCCATCACTGCTCATTATGGTTTTCCTCCCTCCTCCCGGCCCCTCCAGAGCCCATGGAGCTGCAAGTCCTGGACACACAGATGGCGGTGACAAAAATGGCAGCACGCAGCGGGATTTTCAGGCTCTGCCATCAGCTCCTGGTTCAGCTGACAGAAGGGAGGGCTCCTAGCCCCCAGCAGGGGCTGGGATTCAGCTCCCAGCCTGCTCCCACCAGCACTTTCCTGTGGTGCTACCCAGGCTCCTTGGGCTTCTGGTCCTTTGGGTGCTCAGTGCTCACCCTGCCAAACCAATCACCGAATCCAGGTGGCAACTGGGCCCGGAAAGCCTGCCTGTCCATGGAGCACGGGGGCTAGAGGTCGTGAGCAAAACTCTCGCCATAGCCTATAACTTCTGTTACGGTGCACAGCTTTTATATTGTCCTTTCACCATGAAACGCAAACACTGGAAAAGAAAAATGGTATAAAATAGTGCCCCTTCCTAAAAGAGAAACTCCCTTGAACCAGCAGACAGGAGTTCTCGAGCCAAGGTTGAAATTCCAGCATGTAACCCCATCTCAGTTACATGTTCTTCCCTGGATCAAATCAAATACGTCTTGTCTTTATGATAAATTATTTGCTCTATTTTATATTGTAAGATTATTATATTCTTAATAATTTAATGTTTAAGTATTTTTTCACTTGTTAACTTTACGAATTTCTTAATGAAATAGATAAGCCTTGGAGCACTTCCCGTTTTCCCATAATTTGGATTGTTCAGTTTCCACCCCTGGTTCTAATTTAATCTGTATCTCTGTCATTGTATTTGTCATAGTTTAGTAGCTGGATAGAGATTTTTATTATATTCAACATTTGGGGTTTTTTGCGTGAATATTCAATTAGTGGTATTGCATTTTTCTACCAAGAGGCTTTATACTGTTTTTTATTGTGATGTTAATTGCCTTTGCAAATTAGTGACAAAATCTGTTCATTCAACTATAGTTGTAGTCCCAGTCTTCCTCATTTGTTAATGGAATACTTTCTAAAATAAGATATTAACTTTTTATAAATAGTTCATTCAGTAGAAACGTGTAATCTCTTCTTTTCTTTATTCATGATTAGCATGAGGGTGAAAGGTACTGAGCAAGAGGGAGAGAAGCGCCCTCCCCAGGGCCCGTCCACCCCACAGCCGCCTTCCTCCAGTCCTCGCCATCAGACCCAGACAGTCACACACGTGGCCGGCGTGTTCCAGGCTGACTGACCAGGGATTTGAACTGTGGTCGTCATGGGGGTTGTAGCTTCTCTTACGTAGTGTTTACCACTGTGTCACAGAGCTGGCCCAGATCCTTGCTGTCTGAGAGAGGATTTAAAGTGGAGTTCCTGCAGTTTCAGAATTTCGCTGTTTGCAGACAGGCTCTGACTGGCTGAGTCTCCTCCGGTCACTGACCCTCGGGGTGGCCTTCCTTCAGGTCCAGCTGGGGCACAGACTACTGAGGACCCCGAGTAGGTGGCCCAGGGGAGGAGTCTAGGTGCACAACCCTTTGAGGGTTCTGGAAAATGCCTTTCTCTGACGCATTAGGCTATTTTTTCCCTCAAAGTTAGAAAAGGAAATCAGGGCCCGCAGACGGTGTAGCGCTTTTGTCGCTGGACTCCCCCATGGCCAAACGCAGTTCAAGTCTCAGACCCGGTAGCTTGAAACTCAGGCCAGGCCCGTGTGCGTGAGTGCCCAAGATCCTGGGAGGAGAAGGATTGCACCTGCCTCTTTAATGCCCAGATATGGTTGCACAACCACAAAGCTCAAGGACAATGAGGGAAATAGGTTGTTACCAAAGGGATAAATTAACATGCCAGTGACTGATCCTAAATAGAGCTGTATAAACTGCTTGACAAAGAGTTTTAAATATCGTTTTTTAAAAACCTCGATGAAGCTCAAGAATATATAGATAAACAACGAAGTAAAAAGAGGAAAACAATAGCTGATTAGAACAAGAAATTTAACAGAGATAGAAATAGTGAAGAAAAAACTCAAATAGAAATCCTGGAGTTGAAAAATACAAGGAAAAGATTGAAAACTGCAATAAACAGTATCAACAAGATTGATCAAGGAGAAAAAAGAATCTGTAAACTCTAAGACATGTTATTTGAAAATATACAGGCAGGGGACCACCAGGTGGTGTGGTAGTTAAGGCCGTTGGACTCCCATATGGCCAAGCTAGGTTCAAGTCTCAGTTCTGGTAGCTTGCTTTCTCACTTTCTCTCTCTCTCTCTCCTCTCTCACTCTGTCCCTCTCTAGTCTAATTTAAATAAATAAATAAAGTTAAATAAAATTATTCTTTAAAAAAAGTGAGAAAGGGAAGAAAATTCTACCATTTGTGACAATGTCACATGAAAACTGTTATAGAACATAAAATAATCTAAGCAAGAAAGACAAAAGGCCTTGTGATATCAGCATACGTGGATGTAAAAGAGCTGACCTCACCGAAGTAGAGTAGACCGGTGGTTACCAGGGCTGAGGTGTTTAAGAGGAGAAGGGGTGGCGAGATGTTCCTTAAAGAATACGTCATTTCCCTTAGATAGGAGTACATGAAGATCTATGTACAGTGTGGTGATGATAGGTGATGACATACTGTGTGTTTTTTTTGTTTCTTTCACGAGAGAAAGTGAGAGCTTGTGTGGGTTGGAGAGAAACAGAGGAGGCAACACCCCCAACACGTTGTTGTTTTTTTAATGATAAGCACTTAATAAAATAAATTAACATATAATATCTATGAGATTTTGGAATCATTTTCAGTGTCAGAAGCCTCAGTTTAAACTTTTGAGAGAATTTTAGGTGAAAAGGAGGAAAATGCCTCCTTTAGGCTTCTTTTTATCAAATGTAAAAATGGCCCAATTCTTCGCTGAGTCCACTAACTGGAAATATGTAGTGCCTGAATTCGAACTACTATTTCTTTTTTCTTTTTCTTCCTTTCTTTATTTTTTCAAACAATGAAATTTTATTCAAAACAGAATATAGCATGAGTTGATTATTATTAGCCTAATTACATGAATATTACAAAAGTTACATTTATCCAGAAGAGTTCTTGGCGTCATGATCCACTCCCAGCCTTCGTCTGCCGTAGATCGCGGGTTTACGCCGGGCGTACCGAGGGAGGTCTTCGAACTCGAACCAGGACCCTCCCAAGGTGGGATTTCCTTAGAGTTTCACATTTTACCACAGAGCCACAGTTTGGCCTTTGTATCCTTTTTGTTTTGTTTTAACTTTTGTTTTGTTTCTTTCATGAGGCAGAGTGATAGTGTGAGAAAGCAGGAAAGAGAGAGAAGCAGCATGCCAGAGAGACAGGCACCTACTCGGTCTTGTCATGCTGAGCTCCCCTGCCCGAGTCCTGTAGCCTCACAGGATCACACAGGATCACACATGTTTTCAGTCAGCCCAGGATCTGAATCCCAGCTGGCCACAGGCTCCAGCGTTGCAGAGGGTGGCATTCCAGCATGTGCCACCAGGGCTGGGCCAATAAATTGCAAAGTGCTGAGAGAGTTAATGGTAACAGTGCAAGGTAATGCATTTTGTAAAAATTTATTTTTTTAATTTCATTTGTTATGATTTATTTGACCAGAGGGAAACAGAGAGAGCAAAAAGGAAAGCAAGAAAACAAGCCACCAGGTCCAACACTCAAACCCTGGTTGGCAGTGAGAGTCCAGCACCTTAACCACCACACCACCTGCTGACCCAAGTAATGCATTTGATAATTAGCTAGATAGACGCATTCCACAAAGTATCTGTTAGTCAAAACATTATGTTGTACATAATAAATATAGATAATTTTATAGTCAGTTTAAAGTATATGAAAACTTCTTTAAAAATAAAAGATAAATAGCTTCTAAAGACAAAGAAATCTTAGGAGCACGTGTGGGAATGGACACTAAGAGTCTGGGGTAATGCGGGAGGAGCAAAGTTGATCCAGCTGAGTTTACTGACAGGGACTCAGAAGCAGATTCTGCATTCACTGCTGGGGCTTGTCTAGCGTACTGAGTGGCTGAAATACGGATCAAAAGGGGCCCATAGTAAGCAAACCGGGAATAGGAGAAGGGATTCAAAGCCTTAGGGATTCAGAACGTCAGAGTAGATCTGTCATTTACGACCTGTTAGCACCCTGGGAGAGTCAAGGAGACAGCCACACGTTTCAACAGTACTGTGAAAAAACAACTTGGGAGGGGACCACCCAATATTATTATTATTTTGCTATAGAGCACGTATGTTCACCAGAGAGAGACAGGGAGAAAGTGGGAAATTACCCGGGGATGTGGGGGGAGGGAGTGGCCACACTGCAATCCCTCCTCCTCCATTCTCTTCTCTGGACTTTGGGCACACACACGCGCCCAGCCCAGCATGTTTTTCAAGCCACTGGGTCCAGGACTAAAACATCAGTAGGCCATGTGGAACTCAATGCCTTCACCACCACACCACTTGTACCCCCTACACACAGACTCTTTTACCATAGGGTGTGTGTCCTCCTGGAAGACAGAGAAGGAGAAAGGGGAAGTGAGAAAGCACCCCCCCCAGGTGGTATCTCTGCACTGCGATCTCTTCTCCGCTCTCCTCTCCATTCTCCTCTCAGGTTTCGGGCACATAAGCACATGCAGCCAATGTGTTTTCATGCTGCCGGGTCTGGGACTCACACTGCAGACAGCTATGTGGGATCCAGTGGCCTTCCCCTCCACACCATCTGCCGACCCTGGGACCCCCAGCATTCTTGAAATCTCTGTGGTCACTCTTCTACGTAGGCCAGTCCTCGCAGTGGGAACAGCAGTCACTGAATTGAGGGGCCTACTCACAATGGAGTCAAGGGCTCCCCGGGCGGCTGAGACCACGTGGCAGCACTCAGTGGCCAAGAACAGGTGGGTGTGGTCACTGCAGTGGACAGCAGAGTCAGAGCAGCAGTCAGAACAGTCTACCTCAGATGCCCACGACTTTGGGCGTCGGCCATGTGTTTCTAGAAGGGAGAAAGATCAGAACCCGACTAATTTCTTCCTTGGACTGTGTCGGCAGAAAAGTTCTAGCCAAATGAAGAAAGGTCTAACTTGGATAATAAAAAGCCATTGCCTCTCAGTCATTTCCCAGATTACAGCCAGTTTGCAGACCCAGAACCCCTTGAGTGAAGGTAAGGCTGGATGTATTTGAGGAACGGTCCTAATACACTACTGGAAATGTACACTATTATTTCTCCCAGCCTTACCAAAGGGACCCATATCCTCACAACAGGGTAGTTACAAAAGGAACTCTTCAGACTTTATAGTGAATCCTGAACATTCACTCTAAACTGACTAATTTCAACAAATTCTAAATATCTGTGGCCTACTAGGCAGAGTAGGGGTTTGTGGCAGTCATGAAACCCCTGGAGCTGTCGCTCAGGAGAGGCTCTCTAAACCAGTCCTGTGGCCATTGGCCCCTCCAGATGCCTTATTGGGAGAGAGCATCTCTGCAATTGGTGTGACCCCACCTGGTTCCGTGATGTTGGAGTGGAGGCTACGTGATGAGAAAAGCCAAGGGCAGTCATAGGACCGCCTCCACCTAGAAAAGTGGTGAGTTGGAAGCAATCCTGCATGCCCGTTAGTGCCACATCGAGGATCTGAAAGACAGAGGGGTAGTGATTCCGACCACAGCCCCGTTCAACCCACCCTTTAGCTTGTGCAGGAAACGATGGATCTGGGGCCATCACAGTGGATTACTGGAATCGTAACCAGGTGGTGAGACCAACAGCTGCTGCTTTACTAGAGGAGGTCTCATTGCTTGACTGAATTAACGCCTCTCCCGCTCCCTGGTATGCAGCTGCCGATCTGGCACATGTCTTTTCTCCATTTGTCCATGAGGCCCATCAGAAGCAGTTTGCTTTCTGCTGGCAAGACCAGCAATACACAATCGTTATTTTACCCTAGGGGTATTTCAACTCCTCAGCCCTGTGTCATAATTTAGGTAGCAGAAACCTCGATCGCCTTGTCCTTCCACAAGATTCACACTGGTTCATAAAATTATACTGAATTGGCTTAATGACCAAATCTTGGTCATTTCTTGATAGGTCAGAGGACAATGAATAAATCTGACAAAAATTTGGGAGCTTCTATCTCAGTGAAATGTCTGGGTTCCAATGACGTGAGACATGCCATAATATTTCTTCTAAGGTGATGGATAATTTGTTGTATCTGGCCCCTCTGATACTAAGAGAGGAGGCAGGATGCCTACTGGGGTCTTTTCAGTTTAGAAGATGACATAGTCCTTATTTGTATGTGCCACTCTGGCCCATTTACAAAGGGACCTAAAAAACTTCTACTTTTGAGTGGAGCCCAGAACCAGAGATGGCTCTGCGACCGGTCCCGGCTGCTGTGTGAGTTTCTCTGTTCTTCTGCCCCATGGTCGAACAAGGTCCAGCAGCAGGACAGGGATGCTGTTTGGAGTCTTTACCCCCATAGGTAAATCACAGAGCAGGCCCTCAAGATTTCAGAGCAGTGTCCTGCCGTCCTCTGCAGATAATTATTCTCCTTTAAAAAATAGCTTTTGGCCCTCCTTAGGCCTTGGCAGAGGTAGAACACTTGACCGTGGGCCATTGAGTTACCCTTGACCTGAGAGTCCCGTCCTGCACTGTGTGCTATCTGACCCACCAAGTGATAAGTTGGCCATACCTAGAAGCGCTCCACCCTCACGTGGTAATGGCATATGATTGGCAGGACCCTGGAAGACCCTGAAGGCAAAAGTGAGTTACACGAGGAAGTGGCCCAAATGTCTATGGTCTCTCTTCTGCTGCACTAGCTGCTCACTCAGGCTCGTGCTATGGTCTCAGTGGAGATTCCCTACAGTCATTTGACAGGAAGAGGAGACTGAGCCCTGGTTTATATATGGTTCTCCATTATGTTCAGGCACCACACAAAGTGGGAATTTATGGAACTATAGGTCCTTCCTGGGGGTCAATATCCCTGAAGGACAGTGGTGAAGGGAAATCCTCTCAGTGAGCAGAACTTGGAGCAGAAGCAGAAGCAAAAGAAGCATAAGAAGTCGAATGAGAAGCAAAAGAAGCTGAAGCAGAAGAAGCAAAAGAGGAAGAAACAGAAGCAGAAGCAGAAGCAGTACCAGAAGAAGCAGAGCCAGAAGCAGAAGTAGCAGAAGCAGAAAATGGAAGCGGAAGTAGCTGAAGCAGAAGTGGAAGCAGAAGTAGAAAAAGAAGAAGAAGCAGAAGCAGGAACAGAAGCAGAAGCAGAAGCAGTACCAGAAGAAGCAGAGCCAGAAGCAGAAGTAGCAGAAGCAGAAAATGGAAGCGGAAGTAGCTGAAGCAGAAGTGGAAGCAGAAGTAGAAAAAGAAGAAGAAGCAGAAGCAGGAACAGAAGCAGAAGCAGAAGCAGTACCAGAAGAAGCAGAGCCAGAAGCAGAAGTAGCAGAAGCAGAAAATGGAAGCGGAAGTAGCTGAAGCAGAATCTCGAACAGTAAGAGCAGAAGAAACAGAAGCAGAAATAGCAGAACTAGAAAGCAGAAGCAGAAGTAGCAGAAGAAGAAGCAGAAGAATAAGCAGAAGAAACTGAAGAAGAAGTAGTAGCTGAAGCAGAAGTGGAAGCAGAAGTAGAAGTAGAAGAAGAAGCAGAAGCAGAAACAGAAGCAGAAGCAGAAGCAGAAGCAGAAGCAGAAGAAGAAGTAGAAGCAGCAGCAGAAGTGGAAGCAGAAGTAGAAGAAGCAGAAGAAGAAGCAGAAGAAACTGAAGAAGAAGAAGAAGTAGCTGAAGCAAAAGAAAGAGAAGCTGAAATAGCAGAAGCAGAAGAAGGAGAAGCAAAAGGAGCTGAAGTAGCAGAAGCAGAAATAGCAGAAGCAAAAATGGAAGAAGCAGAATGAGAAGAAGTAGAAATTGCAGAAGCAGCAGCAGAAATAAAAGCAGAAGAAACCGAAGCAGAAATAGCAGAAGCAAAAATGGAAGAAGCAGAATGAGAAGAAGTAGAAATTGCAGAAGCAGCAGCAGAAATAAAAGCAGAAGAAACCGAAGCAGAAATAGCAGAAGCAAAAATGGAAGAAGCAGAATGAGAAGAAGTAGAAATTGCAGAAGCAGCAGCAGAAATAAAAGCAGAAGAAACCGAAGCAGAAATAGCAGAAGCAGAAGAAGAAAAAGAAGAAGCAGAAGCAGAAGTAGAAGAAGAAGAAGAAGCAAAAGCAGCAGAAGAAACAGAAGCAGAAGTATCAGAAGCAGAAGAAGGAGAAGCAAAAGGAGCTGAAGTAGCAGAAGCAGAAATAGCAGAAGCAAAAATGGAAGAAGCAGAATGAGAAGAAGTAGAAATTGCAGAAGCAGCAGAAGAAATAAAAGCAGAAGAAACAGAAGCAGCAGGAGAAGAAGCAGAAGCAGCAGAACCAGAAGACACAGAAGCAGAAGAAGAAGCAGAAGAACCAGAAGAAGACACAGAAGCAGAAGCAGACTCTGAAGCAGAAGCAGCAGAAGCAGTAGAAGAAGAAGCAACAGAAGTAGCTGAAGAAGGAGGAGCAGCAGGAGAGGAGGAATCCAGAAGCAGAAGTAGGAGAAGTGGAAGAAGCAGGAGCAGAAGAAACAGAAATTGCAGATGTCGAAGAAACAGAAGTAGCAGAAGCAGAGAAAGCAGATGCAGAAGAAGCTGAGCAGAAGAAGCAGAAGCAGAAAGTAGAAGCAGAAGAAGCAGAAGTGGAAGAAGAATCAGAAGGAGCAGAAGCTGAAGTAGCAGAAGCAGAAGAAGCAGAAACAAAAGCAGACGCAGAAACAGAAGCAGCAGAAGAAGGAACAGAACCAGAAGCAGAAGCTGAAACCAAAGTAGAAGAAGATGCAGAGGCTGAAGCAGCAGCAGAAGAAGAATCAGCAGAAGTAGCTGAAGTAGAAGCAAAGAAGAAGAAGCAGCAGCAGCAGAAGAAGTAGCAGCAGCAGCAGAAGTAGTGGTGGAAGCAGAAGAAGCAGCAGAAATCCAGAAGCAGAAGTGGAAGAAGCGGGAGCAGAAGAAGCAGAAATTGCAAAAGCCAAAGAAGCTGAAGTAGCAGAGGCAGAAAGCAGAAGCAGAAGAAGCTGAAGCAGAAGATGCAAAAGTGGAAGAAGAAGCAGAAGCAGCAGAAGCAGAAGCAGAAGACACAGAAGTAGCAGAAGCAGAAGAAACAGAAGTAAAAGAAGCTGAAGCAGAAGTAGCAAAAGCAAAAGCAGAAGCAGCAGAGGCAGAAGCAGCAGACACAGGAGCAGCAGCAGAAGTAGCAGAAGCAGAAACAACAGCAGAACAAGCTAAAGCCAAAAGGCAGAAGCAAAAGAGGCTGAGGCAGCAGCAGCAGCATCAGACGTACTAGAATCAGAAATAGCAGGAAAACAAGCCAAAGAAACAGAAGCTGAAGATGCAGAAGTGGAGGAAGAGGAGAAGTAGCAGGGGTAGGAGGACAAAGGAGGAGGAGAAGGAGAAGGATGAGAAGAAGGGGAAGGGGTGAAGGAGAAGGAGAAGGAAGGAGGAGAAACCTGGGCTCATACCAATGGAGTAAGAAACAGAACTTGTGAGGACACCATGGACTCCTCCCCAGGCCCATCCATCCCCAGGTGGACCCTCTGTCCTGAGTCTCGTGTTTGCTATTCCCTTGTGTTTCTCTAAAGATTTTTAAAAGAGATATATAGAGAGGCAAACTATGTATTAATTAGTATTCCTGTACTGCATCTTCCTCTACAGGGACCTGATAACATGTGATCTTCTGTGAAGCGCATCACATGTAGGAGAGGTATCCCTGAGCTCTTAGGTTGTCGTTCATTCATCTTTACAGCTAAAGATTTACACTTTATGACTATGCCACAGTTATGCTACTTTCCTATCACTGCATATGTGGTTGACCCCAGTTTTTCCCACAAGCATTACTATACACATCTCCCAGCACAAGGATAAGTAATTTCTCAGAGAATATGACCAAAAGTAGGATTTGGGGATCTTGAGCATGCAAGCACACACACCCACCATGAGTTTCAAACCTCCAGTTTCAGGACTCAAACCTGGGGTTGGCCATGTGGGAGTCCAGCAACGTAACCTCTATGCCATCTGCTGGCCCCACATATACTATGTTTTTAACCATGCTGGATAAGGCTAATTTGATTTCCAAAGTACTTGTATCAATTTAAACTCCTTTTTAAAGTCTGCTTACCTCCAAGTATTTTGTTAATATTTTTATTACACTTATTTCATTTTCATTTTCATTATACACATCATCTATTCTTGTCTATTAATTTTTCCCCTGAGTTCCTCTGTCTGATTCCTCACTACCCTCTCCCTCCTGTATAGGCTCTGGTATATGCACTTGCCAACTCTGCTATTATGTCTTTCAGTCTTTCAGTATCTGTCATAAACTGCTGACATTCAGTATATATTGAGTGGGTAGATACCTCGTCTTACTTTCATAGTCGGGCTTGAATCTCAAAGCATTAAATCTTCCATATTCATCCACTTTGTATCAAATGACAGAGCCTCTTTTTTTTTAAATGACTGAGTAGTATTCTAGAATGTATATGTGCCACATTTTTTCAATCTAGTAACCCCTTCTTAGGCATTTGGGTTGCTCATCCCTTATCATAAGGGAAATACAAGTCGAAACCACAATGAGATGCCACTTAGCACCAGTCAACCCATTCTTAGGCATTTGGGTTGCTCATCCCTTACCATAAGGGAAATGCAAGTCGAAACCACAATGAGATGCCACTTAGCACCAGTCAGAATGGATAGAATGAAAAAAAGAATGATAAGTGCTGACAAGGCTGTGTGAAAAGGGAACCTTCCCATACTGTTGGTGGGAATATAAATTAGCATAGTCACTGTGGAAAACAGTATGGAGGTCCCACAAAAGCCTGCAAATAGAACTACCACATGACCCAGTAATAGCACCCCTGGGTGCTTGCCCAAAGGACAGGAAAACACTCAGTCGGAAAGACGTTTGCACATTCATATTTATTGTAGTATTATTCACAATTGCTAAGACATGGAACCAATTTAAACTTTTATCAGAATGAGTAAGACTATTTTGCTGATGTATCCTGGAAACCCTCAGTTGAAGGAGAGTTTTAGTTTTTGTTTGTTTGTTTGTTTTAGGGGTTTTGCCTCTACCAGGGGAGAGCCCTGGGAACTGAGGGAGGGAAAGACTATGTGTGGCCCACCCAGTGCTGGAAGGGCAAGGAGCAGGTACCTTTATTTGCAGAGGCCTCCCACTGTGTTGGGGATGAGGGGGGCGGTGTAAGAGCAGGAAAGGACACTGGATATCCACTCCCAGATCTTGTCTGTCAATCCTGAGACCCTTTCACTCCTCCTACATTGGGAAGTAGAGACAGGTGAGGGTGTTGGAGTCTGGAGGAGACTGTCAAGGGCAAGGCAAAGTGGGTGAGAGGTATAAAAAAATGGGGGAGTCATCTTCCTTCCTAGAAAGGCCAAATCAGTTTCTGGAGCAACTGAGGAGGGAGAGGAGAGGTCCTCAGGAAATAAAATGCACTTTTCTTTGCAAACAGTTGAACTTTTATTGGTTCCCTCCCCCACCCTCCCCCAGAGCTCATGAACCTACATATCCTGGACCTGAAGCAGATAGGGACAAGAGACCAGAATGGCACTGCTCAGCTGGGATGTCAGTCTCTGTCCTCAGCTCCTGGGACACTGACCAAAGTGAGAGACCCTAGACTGCAGCAGGGGCGGGGACGCACCTCCCTGCCTGGTCCCACCGGCACTTTCTCCCTTGGCACTTCAGTTTCCTCATCACTAACACAGGAAAT
>NW_006203752.1:55849-58502 GCF_000334495.1 Tupaia belangeri chinensis
AGAGAGACAGAGAGACAGAAAGCAAGAAATCATCCTCCAGGGGAGATGGCCACACCGCAATCCCTTCTCCTCCATTCTCCTCTCGGGATCTTGAGAACGCACGCATGCACACACGCCCGGCGTGAGATTAAGCCACCGGGGCCAGGACTCGAACTGCAGTTGACTACATGGGAGTCCAGCGATATAGCCAGTATGCTGAATGCTGGTCCCATAACATCTATTGTTGTGGACAGGTGGATTAAAAGTGCTGATATATGTGAGAGTATTTTTAGCTGTGCCTATTAGTTACTGTCATTATTTTCTTTTTTTAAATTTTACTAAGTTATAATCGGATGGGAGTCCTCTGTGCAGCAGAAGTAGATTCAGGGCCTGTCTTGAATAAAGAGAAGGACGAAGAGCCCTAGTCGGGTCCTGTCCGCTCCCTGCCCACGTTCACATCATGAATAGTAAGGGAACTGGGGTAGACAATCAGCTCATGCACTGCTTGTCCAGAGATGTGTTTATTGACCTACTGTTTTATGTGGACTATTTTAAAGTTTATTTATTTCTTTCATAAAATAAGACACAGAAAGCAAGAGGCGACCTCCACCAGATCTCACAATGTGCTTCCTCCCTGCCTTTCCCAGCGAGCTAGGATGACGGGCACCGGCCTGCTCGGTGTGTACGGGTTAATCGAACCCCCATCTTCCACAAGGATCTTGCTCTGAGGGGCGCTATTGTTGAGTCAATGCAACTGGCCAATGGGGGTGCTCTTCTTCTACTTTTTCTCTTTTTTTTCCTTCTTTCTCTCTTTCTTTTTAGCTACATTTTTGCCATAGGGTGCATATGCTTAGAAGAGAGAGACAGAGAGGGAAGGGGAGAAATCACCCCCTGGGGGGGATGACCTGTCACAGTCCCTTCTCCTCCATTCTGCTCTCTGGATTTTGGGCATGCAAACACACATGCCTGGCATGTTTTTCAAGCCACTGGATCTGCGACTCCAACTGCAGAATTGAGCATGTGGGATCCAGCACTTTAACCACAACTCCACCTACTGCTCCCCAATTTTCAATAGAAAATTTAAAGTCAAAGGTGTGTATATTTTAAGTTTATTTATCTCTTCCATGAATCAAAGAGACAGAGAGAAAGTGAGAGAGGCAGAGAGCTAGGTACCCCAATAAGGCCCTTGTAATATGATCCACCCTGACTTCAGCCATCCTGGACAATTCCAATGCTTGAGGCTGGGTTAGGGAGGTCTTTACATGAGAGCTCAGCACCTGCCCAGTGGGTCAGCCATGCAGAATGTTGTGTTACCACTGTACCACCGTCGGCCCTGAGAATAAACAATTTTAAAAAGTCCTCCTTGGGATCAGCAGATGGCACAGTGGTTATGTCGCTGGACTGCCACGAAGTCATCATAGTTGACAGCACTTTGAGTCCTGGACCTGACGGCTTAAAACTCAGGCCCGGTTGGGACCAGCAGTTAGCATAATGGCTATGTTGCTGGATTCCCACGTAGTCGACCGCGGTTCAAGGCCTGGACCCGGCGGCTTAAAGTCAACGTGCGTGCCCAAGATCCTGGGAGGAGAATAGAAGAGAAGGGATTGCGGCGTGGCCATGCCCCCTGGGGGGTGATTTCTCGCATTCTATCTCCCTGTCTCTCTCTGTTTTTCCCGCAAGTGCATGCGCCCTATAGCGAAATCCTCTCAAAAAAATAAATAAATAAATAAACAACTCAGGCCCAGTGTGTGTGCGTACAAGCCCAAAATCCCAAGAGGAGATTGGAGGAGAAGGGATTGTGCAGTGGCCTTCCCGGGGAGGAGGGGGGAATGATTTCATGCTTTCTGTCTCTGTCTCTCTCTTCATCTCTGACAAGTGCACAATCCCTATAGCAAAAATCTCTCTCAAAAACAAATCACACCATGCGCTATCTACTGAAAGGCACTGTGCTGACTGACATGCCGCCTTCACTCAGCCCACGGTTATGCAGCCCTTACTCTGTACCAGGACTATGGCAGATCCCGATATACGAGTGGTCAGAACCAGACAGGGTGCTCGCCCAGGGATCACGTGTTCCAATTATACAGACAGACGAGCACAACCATTGTTCTACTCTCAGGTACAACCGTCATGGAGGAAAACGTGTCTGTGCCAAAAGACAGGTGGTAGGGGTGAGGGTGAGGGATGCATTTTTTTTAGAGGGATTTTTGCAATAGGAGCCAGCACTGGCCAGGAAGAGAGAGAGACAGAGAAACAGAAAGCGAGGAATGATCCCCCAGTGGGGATGGCCAGGCTGCAATCCCTTGTTCTCCATTCTCCTCTCAGGATTTTGTGCAGGGGTGCATACACACCTAGCATGAGGTTTGAGCTATTAGATCCCAGACTCACACTGTGCTCCAGGGAGTCCAGCAACGTTACCATGCCGCCATCTGCTGGTCGCTGAGGGAAGTATTACACAAGGTCATTGAGAAGCTGTCACTGAGGCCAGGACTGTCCTAGTTATGAGACCTGATCCCAGATCTAATGTGTTAAGGAAAAAGCACATATATTCTATTTTCATATTCTCCATCATTTATTATAATTTGATGGCAATCATATTCTAAACCAAATTTGATGATTATTTTATTACTGATAACAGAATTTGCTTTGATCTTAAAAGGGTGTAACAAGCTTA
>NW_006203753.1:0-23647 GCF_000334495.1 Tupaia belangeri chinensis
TTAATGCCATGTTTTGTGATTGTTTACTTATGTATTTTCATTTCACCATCTGTATTTTCTACACTAAAAATATATATTTACATACCATATTAATATACTTTTTAAACATTTTATTGAACACTCTAAAGATTATTTTGTTTTATTCTTGGTGATCATTAGAGCGTACCAAATAAATTTTCCCATCATGAATACATACTGCATATTGGTCTGGTCAAAGACATTACTATATACTCTAGGAGTTACAATCCCTGGTATATACCCAAAGGATGGGAAAAAAAATCTAGGATTTTGATGTTCAAATTATAGATAACCAGCCCTGTGTGCCTATTGGGCATGTGACATGTGCAGAGAATGCTGTGATGCTCTCTAAGTGTAAAATACACATTAGACTTTGGAGTGCTAACCACTATATAAATGATTATATATAAATTACATACAGGAATAATAGGTTGATGAATACAATTATTATTACACTACTAGTGATATGCATGTATGAACATGAAATTGTATATATATAGCCTATCTTATATAACTAATATCAATGTGTTTGATATAAATATTGATTATAATGTTTTAAATTTTAAATAAATATGTTAACATTTAGTATACTAATTAAAATTACATGTGACTGACATTGAATTTCCATTGGAAAACTTTGCTCCAGGGTGTTCTAATCAACATGCAAAGATCGAATAAAGAACAAGAAGTAAAGATTGCCATCCTTATTCTTTCACTGAAGAGAATATCCCAAACACTCTCGTCATTGCCCCCAGGACCTCCTTATTCCTCAGGCTGTAGATAATGGGATTGAGCATGGGGGTGAGGATGGTGTAAAACACTGCCACAATCTTATCTTCTGCAGGTGAGCGGAGATGCCTGGGCCTAAGGTAGGTGTAGACAAAAGGTGCATAGTAAAAGGTCACTACAGTTAAATGTGCTGAACAGGTGGTGAAGGCCTTCGTCCTTCCTTCCTTTGAGCTCATATGGTAGACAGCAAAAAGCACTCGGCCATAGGAAGTAGTGATGCCAAAGAAAGGAAGGAGGAGCAATAGGATTGCACTCAAAAACATCATGTACTCATAGACCCAATTGTCCGTACAAGAAAGAGCTAGCATGGCTGAGACATCGCAGAAGAAATGATTAATAGCTCTAGACCGGCAGTACGGAATATGCAGGATGTAGACAGTGTGCGCCAAGGAGTTGATGGAACCCAGTATCCAAGACCCTATAATCATCTTTACACATGTCCATTTACTCATGCGGAAGGGATAATGGAGGGGATGGCAGATGGCCACATACCGGTCATAGGCCATGGAGGCCAGAAGTAAGCCTTCAGAACCTGCCATTGTCAGGAAGAAGAAGCTTTGCATGCCACATCCCAGAAAGGAGATGGCTTTCTGTCCAGAGAGGAAGTTGAATGCCATCTTGGGGACAGTAGTGGAGATATACATCAGGTCCATGAGGGAGAGCTGGCTGAGCAGAAAGTACATCGGTGTGTGAAGACGAGGATCCACACGTATGAGGTGAATCATTGCTGAGTTACCCACAGAGGCCAGGAAAAATGCGAGGACAATGAGAAGTAGGAAAAGTACACCAGTTCGAGTTGGTGGAAACAACCCCAACAGAATGAAGTCATTTGAACTCTGATTCCATTTCTCCATGAAAACTTAAGGTTTTGACTTCCTTGAAAGAAAAATAAAAATTAAAAACAATGCCCAAGACATGAAATGAACCAAATAGGAAAAGGAAAAGGAGGTGACTTTACTGCTTGTTTCAAATAAATTGGTTTTCATTCAATTTAAAGTAAACTTTTTTGAGCCAATTTCAATAGTTTAAGTGAATGCTACATTTCCAATTGTTTCTTAGCATCTCAGTAAATGCTAAACATGTGTTATTATATTATTTCACATGTAAAGATTATGCATATTTAAGGGGATAGTGCAGTTTTCAGAATATGGGTGCATCGTGTAAGATCAAATCAGAATAAGAAGCAGACCCGCTGTCTCGAACATTTATCATTACCGTCCTACGTTCAAAGTTCTCTCTCTAGCTAATTTTAAACCAACATTGAATTGTCACCAACTGTGGGTCTTCTGTTGTGTTTTAGTACTGTAGAACTCACTCCATAGGCAGCAAAGATGAGAAAACTAAAACATCCTTTCCTGGGTAACTCCTGGCTGACGCACTCATGAGTGATTGACCAATCACAGGAAATGAACAAGACAAGAACCCCTATAATCCCAGGGTTCCAATTTGACACAGCATATTTACAATATAAACAGGTGTGTGTGCCTCAGAAGCTCTCTGCATGCTTGAATTTGTGTTTGTTTGTTTGATTTGTTTTGTTCTGCTTTTTGGAGAGGTTTTTGCTATAGGCACATGCATTCCCCAGAAAGACAGAGAGAGACAGAGAGATACAGATACAGAAAGCAAGAAATCACTCCCGGGGGGGTGGGGTGGTGGCCATGCCGCAACCCCTTCTCCTCCATTCTTCTCTCGGGATCTTGGGCACACACGCACACGTGCCCAGCATGAGTTTAAACCTCTGGGTCCAGGACTCGAACTACAGTTGACTACATGGGAGACCAGTGACATGGCCATTATGCCAACTGCTGGTCCTATGTGCTTGAATTTGAAATCCTTATTATCTAACCTTCTTCCACATATTTGCTTTCTGATATTCCCTCCCCACCTAGCACTACAGCAACCAGATAAACCCTGATTATTTCCTTGATATTCCTGCGTCTGCTGTTTTTTCTAAAAACCTACTCACCATCTGAAACACCATCCTTGAACTTCAAAGGTATTGTGTGTCTTATAGGATCTACCCTTGCCCAGTTGGGTGGCATGGTGGTTAAGGCAGCTGATTCCCACTTGGCCGACTACAAGTTTTAAGTCCCAGACCCAGAAACTAGGAAAAAACAATGAACACGTGTTTATGAATACTCAAAATCCCAGAATGAGAATGGAGGAAAAGGGATTGTGGCCTGGCCACAATATTGCAGGTTGATTTCTCACTTCTCTCTCTCTCTTTCTCTCTCTGTTTCTCTCTGTGTCTGGCAAGTTCATATGCCCTATAGCAAAAACAAAATCCAAAAATCCACCTGAATTATAAAATGTGCTTGAATATTCTCTTTTCTGTACTGCTGTTCCCGTCTTCCAAAGCCCTACAGAGCTCAATGTTGAATGCATAGATTTTCATATAGAAATTTATTTTCAATAAACATTGTAAAGTAACTTAGATTTGGCAAATATCTGTTTAAACATTTTCAATCTGTTTTTAATAGTTGCCTGAGATAAATACTATAGCAATGGGAATGTAACAGGTGCATGGAGATTACACATACACATAAGCATACACATATATATGTATTGTTATTACACGGATGTGTGTGTGTATTAGCTACCAAAAATCAAATATTACATCAAGTAACTTTGGTAAGCATGAGTGAAATTGTGGAAAATAGTATGACATGGAAATGTAGAAATGCTATGTTCTATCTAATTGACAATTGTCTAATTTTTATAACTTTCGAATAGACAACAATGAAAAGTTCATCGTATACAATATACTGTACATGGCTGCTAGATAGGGTAACAGACTCGTTTACTGCCCTGATATAGTCATTCACTAACAGTCCTGTTTTACGGCATTGCTGTCAGGTAGTGACATGCTTTGTTTATTAAAGCACAGACATTCTACCTAGAATTAAAAAGTTTGAAAGAAAGCACAAAATTTACAGTACCTAGTGTATGTAAATACAAACAGCACTGGGTTTTGAATTTATTTTACAAAAGTTACAAGTCATGACACATCCAAAAATTTTACAGATGGCCCAAGACCGATAAGCAATTCGTCTCTCACTCTCAGTCCCCCCAGCCCCAATCCCTTCCCAGGACAGCAGTGAGGAGAGAAGTGTGTGTGCTCTGCCCACTGCACATCCTCATGAGTGTCCATCTCTAATCCATCCTATAACCTGACCACAAGGGTCTCAGCTCACATGAATCACGTGCCTCAATCAAGGTCACACCACCTGAGGATACTACATTGCAGATTTCTCCCAGGTTCACAGTTCCTCCTTTACATTGGAAGCTCACTCTTGCCTTTTCCAATTTGGTATGGAATGGCCTATTCTCTGTGTGGTGAAAAGCTTCTGTATGGCAGGAAAACCACATGTCCAAATATCCCCCTGGACCAAAGGTATCCTAGGTCAGTTCAGTGCAATAACATCACTGCGACTCACCTTGGCTGGCGACCTTGATCTTGTGTCTGGGAAGGACGTAGCTCTTTGGGGACACCAGTGCTTGATCACCGTCCAGTGAAGTATCTAAAACATCTAAGCACCTACCTGTGCTCACATGCTCTGCCAGCCTGTGCTAAGAGGTCATGTCACCATCCAGTAGGCCTTGATTCTCTTCAAAATGCTCTTTCTGATGTGACAATATCTTTATCTGCCAAAATTCATGAGAAGAAAATCCTGAGGAGTGTTTGGAGCACTGGTCCCTCACTTCTCCCAATACTGACTCTGCTTATTTTCAGATCAGAAAACACCTCACCCTCTGTTGTGACTATTGACCTGTATGTTATCTATTGCTGTGTTAAAACATCTTTCTTTATTATTACCTTGGTCCACTGCAAACAGAGTAAGATATTTCATACTATATCCCTCATGTACAAGTATTGGAAGACAGAAGTTAAATTGCTGTATTTTATAATCAGAACCTACATCATCAAGTCTTAGATATTCCTGTTTCTCTGCTAATTGATCCCCAACGTCTAACTCTATGGGGGCCAACACATTGGTCATTTCACTTAACTTTACTGATTTGGAGATCAACTCAGTTTGAAATTTGGTGCAAACCAACTAACTCAGTCAACTCTGTTGAATTCACCTGGTACCTAGAATTAGACTAAAGACAGATGCACTTCATTATTTCAGAACACAGATTGAGAGCATCAGAGATATTAGATAATGTTTATTGAAATTCTTTAATTTTTAATATTAGACAACTAAGGATTTAAATAGGTGTATGACTCACTTATGAGGGTGAGCAAATTTCACCGCTTATGAGTTTCTAGATGGAATTACTGATGATTTTCTACCTGAAATAATACTATAACAAAACATTTTCTTCTTTTTGTGAAGCACAAAACAGAACAGATTAATTTATCTCCTTTTTTAACATTTCAATAGTGTACATGTTTATAAAACTCATTATGGCTTTTCAAAGTATTCATTAGTACAAGAATCAAATCAAGGACATTACCATTACCATATACATATTTTTTCTATAGAGAACTTTACATCCTTTTATCTGGTAAATTGTCCCTCCCCCCATCCACCCTCTATCACCCTTTACCCTTTCTTTCAGTATTTGGCATCTACACTTATCATCACTACAGCTCATACTTTTGATCTTTCAGTTTCTGCCATAGATTACAGATTTTCAGTACTTATTGAGTGGGGATATACAGTGTGTGTCTTTCAGAGTCTGGCCCACTTTGTGAAATATTAATTCCTCTACATTCTTCCACTTGATTCAAATGACAGGGTCTCATTATTTCTTATGCCTGAATAGTATTCCATAATACATATGTGGCACAGTTTTTCAATCTAATCAAGAGTTCATGAAGACTTAGGTTGATTACACATATTAGCAATTGTGAAAAATGCTGCAATAAACATGGATGTGTAAGTGTCTTTCTTACTGAGTGTTTTCCTATCCTTGGGTAAATATCCAGGAGTGGGATAAACTGGTCATATGGTAGTTTTATTTGATTTTTTGAGGAACCTCCATATTGCTTTCCACAGAGGTTGTACTAACTTACATTCCCACCAACAGTGTAGAAGGGTTCCCTTTTCTCCACACCAGCAATTGTCATTCTTTTTTTTTTTTTTAATCCAGGGCCATTCTAACTGGAGTTAAATGTTATCTCATTGTGATTTTCATTTTCATTTCCCTTATGATTTTAGACACTGAATATTTTTTTCATACACCTTTTAACCATTCTATGTCTTCCTCAGAAAATTGTATCATTGCTGATTTTTTTCATTGGCTTATTCATTTCTTAATGGGTGAGCTGCATAAGTTCCATATATATTCTGGTTATCAATCCCTTGTCAAACATAATTTTCAAGTATTTTCTCCTCTTCTGAGATTTTTTCTTCACTCTAACTGTTGTTTCCTAAGCTTTTTAGTTTAATATCATCTCTTTTGTCTATTTGAGGAATTATTTTAGGGGTCTTGCTTAAGAAATCTTTGGTTATTCCAGTGTCTTCAAGAGTTTCTCCTAATGGGAACCAGCAGTTAGCATAATGGCTATGTCGCTGGACTCCCACATAGTCGACCGCGGTTCACATCCCGGATCCGGTGGCTTAAAACTCACACCGGGCGCATGTGCATGCGTGCCCAAGATCCCGAGGGGAGAATGGAGGAGAAGGGATTGCGGTGTGACCATCCCCCCTGGGGAATGATTTCTCACTTTCTGTCTCTATGTCCCTGTCTGTCTGGCGAGCGAGCGACGTTCCCCAGAGGTAAAAAAAAAAAAAGAGTTTCTCCTAAGAAACTTTCCAATTAAATCTTTGATCCATTTTGCGTTGACTCAAAATTGTTGTCTATGGTGACATATAGGGTTCCTGCATCATTATTTTGCAAGTGGATATCCAGTTCTTCCAGCACCATTTGCTGAAAAGACTTTTTTTTTCCCCACTGCATTGTCTTGTACTCTTTGTCAAAGATAAATTGGCTTTATGATTTAGGGATGATTTCTGTATTCTATATTCTGTTCCATTGGTCTATGCATTGATATCTTTGTGCTCATACCATACTGATTTGATTTTACCATTTTGAGTATTTTGAACCATCCTTACATCCTTGGGATAAAGCCTACCTGGTTGTGGTGCACAATCTTCTTAATGTGCTGTTGGATTTGGTTTGCTAGTATCTTATGGAAGATTTTTGCATAAGTATTCATCAGTGATAGTCCATAGGTTTTTCGTTATTGTTGTTATGTCCTTGTCTGCTTTGGGTATTAAGATGATAGAGTCTTCATAGACTTAGTTTGGTAGGGTTCTTTCCTATTGGGTCTTTAGAAAGACTTTGAGGAAGGGCCAGCAGGTGGCATGGTGATTAAGGCACTGAACTCCCACATGGCTGACCACAGTTTGGGTCTTGGACCCAGTGGCTTGAAAATCACACCAGGCAGGTGTGTATTTGTGCCCAAAAGGGGGATAATGGAGGGGAAGGGACTGTGGCACACACTCCCCGCCCCGGGTTGATTTCTCACTGTCTCTCTCTATCTCACTCTGGTGAGTGCACATGCCCTATGTATGTATGGGTGGGGGGTTGTTGAGAAGAATTTGGGTTAGCTCTTTTTTAAAATTTTGGTAAAATTCAGAAATGAAGCCATTGAGACTTGAAATTTTCTTTGATGGAAAATTATTTATTACTGATTCAATTGCATTAGTTGTTATTGGTCTATTCAAGTTTTCTGTTTCTTCCTGATTCAGTCTCAGTAACTTGTACATGTCCAGAAATTTGTCCAACTCATCTGAGTTTTCTATTTTATTGACATATGCTTGTCCACAGTATTCTCTCATTATTTTTTGTAGTTCTGATATATTGGTTGTAATATTATCAGCTTCATTACTGATTTTTATCTATCTGGTTCTTTTCTCTGTTTTTCTTGATTCATCTAGCTAATTATTTGTCAGTTTTGTTTATTTTCTCAAAAAACAGACTTTTATTTTTGTGTGTAGTCCTTTTATTCTCTATTTTATTCTTTTCAGCTCTAATCTCTACTGTTTCTTTTCTTCTGGTATTGTTGTTGTTGTTACTTTTGCACATCCTTGAGATGTGATGTTGTGGTTTTTCTTGCCACCTTTCTATTTTATTCTTGTGAGCACTAATGGCTATGAACTTCCCTCTTATGACTGCTTTCACTGTGTCCCAAAGGTTATAGAGAGTGGTGTGCTCATTATCATTGGTTCCAATGAATTGTTTGATTTCAATTTTATTTTATTCAGTAGTTTCAAAGTCAATCAAGGGTAGGTTGCTTAGTTTCCATTTTTTTGTGTGTATTTTCAAGGATATTTTTCTGTGGTTGATTTTAAGTTTAATTCCATTGTGGTTGAGAAAGATGCTGGATATAGTTTATATAATTTAAATTTGTAGAGGCTTGTTTTGTGCCCTATCATGTGGTCAGTCCTTGAAAAATATACCATGTAGATATAGAAAAAAGTATGTTTTGCAGTTGCTGAATGAAATATTCTCTATGTATCTGTCAGATTCATTTGGTTTATGGTATCAATTAGCTCCAGTGTCTCTTTATTTATTTTTTGTCTAGATGACTTGTCAGCTGGTGACAATCTCCAACAATTATCATGTACAGTCTATCTCTCCCTTTAGATCTAGTAGTTGTTCTTTTTTTTACATATTTGGGTGCCTGCTGTTGTGTGTGTAGATATTTATAATTATTTTATTTTATTGGTGAATTAATCCTTTTAGAACTATATAATGTCCATTTTCATCTGTTTTTACCATTTTTATCTTAATGTGTTTTTCTCCTGACATTAGTTTCATGACCCTGGTCTTTCATATTTTTCCGTTTGTATGAAACAACTTTCCGCAACCCTTCACTTTCAATGTCTATATTTCTTTGACAACGAGGTGTGTTTCTTATAAGCAATATATAGAGAGTTCCTGGGTTTTTTTTTTTGTTTGTTTATTTAAATGTATGGAAGCTGTATCTTTTTGTTGAATAATTTAATTCATTAACATTCAGTGTTATTATCAATATGTGTAGATTTATTCCTTTCTTTTGTTACTCTTGTTTTCTAATTGTTTTGTATTCTTTATTTTCCCTACTTATCCCCCTTTAGATTCCTGATGTAGTGTTACCTTAAATATTTCCTAAAGATCTGGTCTAGTTTTGGTGAATTCCTTCAGCCATTGTTCATCTGGGAATAATTTTATTCCTCTTTCCCATTTGAAGGATAATCTTGCTGGGTATAATTCTCCTATCTGAAATTGGGGGAACCAGCAGTTAGCGTAATGGCTATGTCGCTGGACTCTCACGTAGTCGACCACGGTTTGCATCCCGGACCCGGTGACTTAAAACTCACGCCGGGTGTGTGTGCATGCATGCCCAAGATCCCAAGAGGAGAATGGAGGAGAAGGAATTGTGGCGTGACCATCCCCCCTGGGGGGTGATTTTTCACTTTCTGTCTCTATGTCTCTCTCTGTCTGTCTTGCGAGCGCACGTGCCCTATAGCGAAAACCTCTCCAAAAAAAAAAAAAATTGGTTTTCTTTCAGAGTTTTAAATGTATCTTTCTATTCTTTCCTTGCCTGCATTGTTTCCATTGAGAAATATGATCTTAATTTAATGAAATAGCTTTTTTTAAGTAACTTGGCATTTCTCTCTTTCCATTTTTAGAATTTTTTGTTTTACCACTTACGTATATTTAGAAGTTGAGCAACACGTGAAGATAGTTTTGCTCTACATCAGTGTTTGGATTATAAGCAGTTTTACACTGTTAGTGTACAGACGTTGTAAAATGAAACTAACTTTCAGAGATAGTCATGTAAGTTTTCAGCGTAAAAGTGAACTTGTGCATAGAATATCAGAAAGTTCTTTGGCAGAAAGACTCCACTCATGGAGCTGATTTCATACCTAAAGATCTTTGTTGTAGCTGAAATTTCAATTTTGACTTTTAGAATGCATTACACTTTCAATGGAAACTAAGCTTGAAAACATCCTTGTAGAAAGTACACTTAGGAACGAACTAACACAAACTTCTTTTTACCACTTACTTATCTTTAGAAGTTGAACAATATGTGAAGACAGATATGCTCTACATCAGTGTTTGGTTTATAAGCAATTTTACACAGTTAGTGTATGGAAATTTTAAAATGAAGCTAACTTTTGGTGATAATCATGAAGGTTTTCAGTGTAAAAGCAAACTTGTGCATGCAAAATAAGAAAATTCTTAGGCAGAAAAACTCCACTCATGGAGTTGCATTTTATACTTAGAGGTCTTTCTTGTAGCTGGAAGGTGAGTTTTGACCCTTAGAATGCATTGTATTTTCAATGAAAACAAAGCTTGAAAACATTCTCGTACAAAGTGCACTTAGTAACATTTTTAGAATATTATCTTTGTCTTTTAATTCTACCAATTTGGCTATGATGTGTCTTAAGGAGGATCATCTTTTGTTAAATTTATTTGATGTTCTTTGTATTTCCTGGAATTGGATGTCCATATGCCTCTCTGATTTGGGACAGTTTTTACTTAGTATTTCATTAAAGAGATTTTTTATACCTTTATCTGTCTCTTCACCTTTTGAAATACCCATTATGAAGACATTTATCTATTTAATGTTGTCTAGGATTTTCCCTATGTTGTCATCATTTTTATGGTCATTTTTTCATTCTTTGTGGTCACTTGTTCTAAAACAGTGGTTTCATCTTCAAGGTCAGAGCTTCTTCCTTCTTTGTGGTCTAATATGTGTTAATAATTTGAAGGAAGTTTTGATACCCTGCACTGTACTCTATCTCCAAAAGTACTGTTTGATTATTTCTTAGGATGTCTATTTCCTTATGAATTTGTCCTTCAGGTCAGGAAAGTCTTTCTTTTCTCTTGGAATTTATTATGTTTTCTCTCGCATCTCATTGAGTTTTATTACTATGACTATTATTCTTTTTCTAACAACTCTGTGATTTTTTTAATGTGTGCTTTATCCATTTTTGGTAAGGAGTTATTATGTCCCTTTGGAGACGAGAAATTTCCTGTTTTGTTTTTTTTTTTTTTTGATATTTGGGAGGACTAGTTTATGAATTTTAGACATGTGGCAATGTAATCATTTCTTTCTATCTTTGGAGTATGTTTCTGTAGCTTTGTGTTTGTATGTTTTGCTATGGTATATGTTAGTTCTGTGTCAGCTTCCCTCTTCTACTGTGGGTGAGAATGTTGTTTCCACAATGATCGTTTTAGGTTCAGATTTTCAGAGGAAGCATTTCTCTCCTTCTTCTCTTATGGGAGACAAGGTGAGCAGAAAATTCTTCCAGAGCCTCACTGTCTTCAAGTGTTTGATCCATGTATACCTAAACCTCTCTACTTTCAATGTGGCTTGGAGCTGAGCTTGGCAGGTAGAATGTAAAATAGTAGCCCAAGTTATGAGCTACAGTATCAGCACAGGCTGGACAGCACCCCTTACTTCTCACTCTGGGATTGCAGGACCTGGGCCGTAGTAGTGTAGGCCAAAGAAGCCCTTCCTACTTTACTACAGGATAGGTGGAGAGCTAGTGGTGATCAACTCTGCATTTCTCTTCTTTAAATTCTGGGGAGTAGGTAAGTTATGAACACAAACCAATTTTTTATTGCTTTGATAGTCTTTTATTGATTTGTTCTATATCTCCCCATTTGTTAGTGTGGTACCCCTTCCCCTTTACTTGGTGAAACATCAGCCCATTTAGAACTCACTCTCAGGACTAGACTTTGGAGAAGGCATTAGAAAGTTCAAGAGCAGTGAGAGGGGCAGGTAAGTATATTGGACAAGCAAAGCAGCAGGTTTAATCTTACAAAAAGAGGACTTCGCCTTTTTTTTTTTTTTTTTTTAGTTTTTGCTGTAGAGCACATGTGCTCACCAGAAAGAGAGAGACAAGGTGAGAGAGACAGCGAAAGTTAGAAATTGTCATAGGATGGGAGAGTGCTGAGCTATATTGTATAAAATCCTTGGTTCTTTGGGTCCAGATCACTAAAATTAGAGACCTGTTCCTACATGCAAAATAAAGCCACAACCACAATAAAACTAGATAGAAAAGAGAATTTAATAGGAAAGAAAGATTTTAGAAAAGAAGTACAAAAAGTCTTTGCATACTTTGCCTCAGTGTTTGTCTAGGTTGGCATTTCTGGCATAACTCTCACACCTCTAAGATCACTCAGTGTCCTCCTCTAGATGCAGTTCTTGATGACAGCTCATGGGTCATCTTGGCCCTCTGATTCCAGAGAGCTCACTGGGTACAAAGAGGTGAAGAAGCTGGGACCTCCCTTCTGTTTATTGTTTGTTTGTTTGTTTTTCTAGCTAAGGTCTAGAATTTATTTGGGCTATCCTCACTAACCCTTCTTCTCTTAGTATCAATGATGGAATCCTGCCCTCTGCACCTTAGACCTATAGCAGAAGACTGGCTTTGACTGTGGCAGAAGGTCAGGTAGTGCTACAGGCAGACTAAGTGCCAGTAGCTGCAGTTTCATTTCTAGATGAGGTTAGGTAGTATGTTGTAAATTCATAGCTATTTCTTGTTGCTTGTCACTTTGTTGGAATTTGTCTTTTTATTGGTTACTGAACCCTGTTGCTTCCACTCTGAGAGTGTATTGGGTAAATTTCTTCATTCTTAAACTAAGAGACATTTTTCTCCCTCTGGCTTTACTGTGTATCTGAGCCACAAGTGATGCTGGGAGGTACCAGTGTGTCAATTCTGGAGGCACACCATCTCCTGGTCCTCTCCCCTGTTGACACAGGAAGAATATTTGCTGGGACTTTCAGTTCAATCAAACAGGTGTGCATAAGGACTGGTCCAACACATGGTTTTTTTTTTTCACCTTGCAATGATCAGAGGATTCCAAACCATGTAAGTGAGTGATTCGTGACTCAAGGATGACTTTTGTTTTTCCCACATGTACGTGACATCTCCAGAAAGAGGGATCAGAGAAAGCTCTTCCCATGGGGAATAGTCATGCTGCAGTCCCTTCTCCACCATCTTTCCTTCCTTTTGGGATGTCCAACATGCTTCTCAAGTTGCCTGTTCTGGAACTCAAACCACATGGTCAGCCATGTGGATTCAGCTACCTTAACCACCAGACCATATAGCCAGCCCTCAAGTATGATACCCAAGAAATGATATTGAAAAACATTAGACTCTGACCTGACACACTATATCAGTCTTTGGTCACTTTTGCAAAATTGATCATCCAAAAATGGAGCTTTCTGTCAAAGAGCAGCCCTTCCTGGGGACACCAGTTACACTTATGGATGACATCTAATGAGCTGCATCTTGTAAATGCCTACAAAAATGGAGCCACAAAACTCAATTTGATGAAATGAAAATCTTTTGAAATTCCTAATTCGATATATTTGCATACAAAATTAGAGGAGCTGGTTATAGAACCTGGAAAATTGAATGGGGAAATTACTTTCAATGATATTAGGAGCCTTCAAAACAGGTACAGAAATAAATGACTTTCTTTAGGAAGTAAATAAAAAGTTTTCTGAAACCATTTCACAATTAAATAAAACTTCATGTGTCAAGACCTCTTCTATTCCTTCTCCAACAGCCTCCCCATCACCCTCTCTGGTGCTTTTCTGTCCTCTCCTGTTTGAGGTCTCATGCACTGCACTATCTTCCCTCTGCACCTTCAACTCTGCCTCCACCTCCACCAGAAGAAACATAACCGACTCCAGGGCCATCATCAAAGCCTATTTCTTTGGTTGCCCCCTTTAAGAGAAAGGTTACAACAAGGATAGGAAAACCAGCCTTAGTATACAGTCCAGCCACTGAAACCGAACAAAAAAATGTTGCAAAGGATTTCCAGACCCACCTGAGAACCCCACAGGTTTTGCTAGGAATTCAAATGAAATATGCCAACCTCTGAGCCTGAATATTCTAACATAAGTTGTTTCATGTTCTGGTATCAAAAAAAAGGGGGCGGGGAAGCCTCAGAATGGATTAAAAAAAAAGGGTAAATTGGAACAATCATACAGAGCAGTCCCGAGACCCCAGGCAGTGGACCTGTGCTGGCCTGTTGCCTGTCAGATCAGTGACAGCATGGGATTTTCATGGGAGCATGAACCTTACTGTGTGATTGTTTCATTGTATATTGCAACAGGGTAGTGGTGGGAATGGGGTGCACAGTGGTGCATTTGAATAATTCTGGGAGCCCCCTTTGCCCCCACCTGAGGAAGGATTGTCTATGAGTAAGACAGTTCCTGGTGCTAGGAAGGTTGGGGACCACTACTGTAGAGGTTATAATAGGTCACTGCTGTAGAGGCTATCATAAACCGCTACCGTAGTGGCTCTCGTAGACCGCTGCCATGGAGGCTCTAACAGATCGCTGCCGTATAGTCTCTCATAGACCGCTGCCGTAGAGGCTCTAATAAATCACTGCCGTAGAGGCCCTCGTAGACCACTGCCGCAGAGGCTCTAACAGATCACTGCCATAGAGGCTCTCATAGACCACTGCCGTAGAGGCGCTCATGGATCACTGCTGTAGAGGCTCTCATAGACCACTGCCGTAGAGGATGTAAGACGAGCACTGAGGAGGGCTGAGAGTGAGTTCTCTTAGCAAGAGGCCTTCATGACACTGTGTCATAAATATTTCCAAAGAAAATAAATTGGAATAAAATCAAACAATGTAAAGAGACGGTGAAGAAAAAGCCTTGGCTTATTTCGAAGGGTTTGGAACAACTTTTAAACAGTATTCTGGTATGACAAAGCCAAGCCTCTAAATCAGAACGACACCCCCTCTACCCCCCTTAGTGGACTAGATAAAAACCTAGTTACTTAAGTTAAAACAAAACAAAACAAAATCTTCAAATTAACTGGGTGACTAACCAGGGCACGAGCTCCCTGCTCCAGCAATTGACTAGCCAATGAAATGTTTTTAGAAAATGCAAGGAGCCCCAAATGACCAAAGGACAGTCTGCTTTTATTGCATAAGGCAAGGACACTTTTAAAAAGGATAACAAATTTTACCAAAAATCAAAGCTATTCCTCAGCTTGGATTGCTACCTGTGATCCATGTTTGCCCTTATAAATGGAGTTTATCCTCACAAATTCGTGCTCTAAATTTCTTGCCAAGAATGTAATATAAGTAAATAAGTGATTTTACAGGTATATATACCTATGTGTTTGTGTGTGTGTGTGTGTGTGTGTGTGTGTGCGTGTGTAATTGCAAAAGTTGAAATAACAGTAGAAAGTGCACCTGCTCAAGAAATATAGGTTTCTTCTGTTTTTCCTTACAGACATATTAGTATAAATGGATTTTGATAACTGGAACACAGATTTACACCCTTCTTGATACAAAGGCTACTCTCTCTGTTTTCAACCCCACTGCAATAAACTGCCCCCTCCTTCATAGGAGTAAGATCATTCAAATACAAGGGAATCTTATCAACTTGCAACTGTTTAAAAATATCAACCACTAGAATTTAGTCTTTTTCCTTGTTTTACTCTTTTTTTAACATTCACTCATTAAATATCATTACATCATACAAAATGAATTTTCCCAGCATGAATACAAAAGAATCCACTAGAATTTTAAATAGAGCCATTCAGCAGCCTCATTCCTTTCTGCTTGTTCCTTCATCTCATGTGTAACTTCTCAGTAGAGACTTTCTAGAGCTCCCCAGTACACACATCTTCTCTCAGAAGGAAGAAAAGGCAATTAGTAGAGTTGAGTCACAAGAAAAACAAGATTTTATCTTACGACATTCAATTAAATTTATCCACTCAGGAAATTATTTTTCTTTTGTAGACCTATTGGAAATGAGTCAAAAAATATTGAAAGTGTTATGCTGGATACCAACTTAAATTAGGGAATTTCTGGAGTTTTTTTTCCACATTATTAAGGGTTCATTTATTAAACATCTGTTTTTTAATAGGTACTAGATTTAATTTTTCTCCAAATTTTACATAAAATTTTAATGTTTTCTTTTAATTTCTTTTATACATTTAATCACTATACTTCACTTAGCTTGTAAAATGAATTTTCCAACATTAATACATTTCACACCAGTTCAGTTGGGGATACTATACACGTTTTGATCAATCCATTATTACCCATTTCTGTGTCCCACAAATGTCTTGCCTCTCTATTTCCCTTCTTAAAGTCTCCCCTCAGACTCTCCTCCTTCTTCCTCACTCTTCTCACACTGTATCCAGTTTCTGTAATCATTATCCATGCTTCTATATCCTCTAATCTTTCAGTTTCAGCCATAGAATGTGGACAGTCAGTATATATTAAGTGGAGACATACAATATCCCTCCTTCATAGCCTGACTTGCTTCACTCAGCAGTAAATCTTCCATATTCATCCACTTTCTATCAAAAGCCAAGGTCTTATTGTTTTTTATGGCTGACTAGTACTCCATAGAGTATATGTGCCATACTTTCTCAATCCATTCTTCTGTGTGTGGACATTTCATTTGGTTCCATGTTTTAGCAATTGTCAGAATGACTAAGTGCTGATAGGGATGTAGTGAAGGAGAACTCTTCTACAGTGCCGGTAGGAATGTAAATTGGTCCAGCCACTGTGGAGAGCAATATGGAGATTCCTCCAAGATCTACAAATAGAACTACCATATGATCCAGGAACCCCACTTCTGGGAATCTACCCAAAGGACATGAGAACACTTACTCAGAAAAGTGCTTGCACATCTATGTTTATTGCAGGAATTTCTGTTTTTATTTGTACACAATAAAAAAACATTCTCATGGACAACATATAAAGAGAGAATAAGGTTGACCATCTTTTTTCCAAACAGCTTCTTTAGTTCCTTTTGTATTCTGGTTATCAGTCCCTTATCTGATGCAAAATTTACAAAAATATTTTCCCATTCTGAGGGCTGTTGATTCACACTAATTACTGTGTCTTTGGCAAGCCAGGCTGTGAAGGAGAGACATTGTATTTCCCCACTTAACATATACTGAATGTCTGCACTCTATGACTGAAACTGATTGACTAACAGTTGTACAAACACAAGAGATGGGTGTGAATGTCAGATGTGTATGTGGAGGAGTGGGGCCTAACGAAGGACATTTGGAGAAGGGATACGGAGGTAGAGCATTGACGGGATGGGGAGGTGTGGTGTTATCGGTTGAAGATATTTTGATCAACGGGACTGGGGAGAAATGTTCACATATTGAAATGTTCTCATTGTTTAGCTTAAGCTAAACAATGTGATTGGGTGTATATACAAAAAGAAATAAATTTAATAAAAATAAAATCAATTTAAAAATAAAAATAAAAAAGAGAATAAATACATCAGAAATTGTAGAAAAAGCACCATGAATAAAAAAGGTTAGAGTTTGGAATTATGCACGTTTGTCTCACATTTCTGGTAAATTGTGGAAGCCCTACGGATACCAGTGGTTACTGCATGCACATTGCTGGTTTACGCACTTACCACCACACTGCAATTACAAGACGCACTAACCTGAACTTTTCACTTTTGATAGCTGGTTCCTCTGAAGCTTCACAACTAGAGTGTACTTTTCAATCACACAATATTCCATTTTTATTTTTGAAATATTTAAGTGATCATTAATATTATTTCTATTTCAGAGCTTATGGTTATTTGCTTTGCAGAATTGCAACAACTTTTACAGCCACACAGATTCTGAACTTGTCAATGTTATCCATCCCTGCTGTGCTTATTGCTGTGACCAAGTGTACACTTTACATTTTTATGCTGAGTACAGAGCTGGCATTTTGCAGACCAAGAGGAAGTCAGCTTCCTGCCACCAACCCAGGCTGTGGCCATGAAAGGTTCCCCCATCTCCTGGCAGTGGCCACGTCAACCACGTCTGTGGTATCTACTCAGGCTGCTCCCACCACTGCCCCCAGTCTAGTCCCGGCCCCACCCCAGCACTTTCAAAGTGGACTGTGGTGCCATGGCAGGTTCCAAGGCATGTGTGTGCCCTCGGGGAGCTGAGGACAAAGGCTTGGCGTGAAGGTTTCTAGAGATCAGGGTGCAGGGGCTGCTGTTCGACCAGAACTCGCAAGCGCCATCTCCCTGCCCAGCTCTCTGGTCACATGTAGGCTTGGACATGGCACCATCACAACTGTCCACGTGGCCACAGCAGAGCAATTTTTGAAGACCAAATTGGCAAGACAAGATTCACCATTTATTAACCCTTTTTAAAAAATGTACTAGAGGGCACATGTACTCAGAGAGAGGTAGAAAGCGAGGGAGAAAGCACCTCCCTAGAGACACAGGCACACTGCTGTCCCTTCTCCCTTCTTCTCCTCTCTGGACTCTGGGCATGCATGCACATATGGGAATCTTTCAAGCCACCGGGCCCAGAATATAGCCAGCCACATGGGATCCAGCCACATCAACCACTGTGCAACCAGCTGACTCTCTTAACTATTTTTTAACAACAAAGAAAGACCTGTCTATTTATGAATTAATATATACCTGTATCAAAATGAAAATATATGCAATGTGCAATGAAAGCATGATTGTCAACATAAAGAGAGCTATGTGTTTTTAAGTGCACAGTATATTTTCATAAATTTTCCATACTACATGATTTAAATTTTTTGTGTGTAATTTGAGGAAAAGGGGAACTTTGGTTGAATTACATTACAAAAATAAAGTGAGTAAGCTCTTCGTACTGGGATTTTTAATGTCGGAATTTTACATTATAAAATATGCAAATCATAAGTGAATAATTTTTGAGAATTGCGTATATTCATGTAGCCACGATAATTCCAATAAAGATACAGACTATGTCCATCACCCCAGAAGGTTCTTTTACTCTGCCCGGGTGATCCTCCCACAACACGTTATTCTTATTTCAACCCTCAGAAACAAATTTGCTGATTCTTGAGCACGTCCCTGGATGCACATGTGTACGTGCCGCTAAACCAAATTCATCCATTCAGTCGTTCTGGCATAGGCCCCTGTGACAGACCCCAACAGAACAGACCGACCAGAATGGGTTCACTTATACTAAGTGTCATGTGCTCTAACTGAGCTTTAAAGTGGTTCTGTTAGCACAAACAGAACACTCACATAAAACAACCAGAGATGGCCCAGCTTGCCCACCTGCAATGATAAAGAAGGCCCCTCCATTTTAACCCTAAACCGCTCCACTGTGTTTAGTTCCTGCTTCTTCAGCCCACATCTGCGTATAAAGCTGACTGCCACCTCTGAGCTCATCCGAACACCCAACGGGTGTCGTAGATCGTGATGTGGCCTAATTCTAGAATTATTGAATTAAACTTGACGTCTGTTGTAGTTTTGTCTCGTGACTATTTATGTGGTACTCACATGTACAAAGCACACACATGTAATGTTCAGAGCATGCTCTGTAACATCTGGTCACTTTGTTAAATGTAGCCCCGGGATATAGGCGTGCTATGTGTCCATAAGTGTAGCCCCAAGGTGTAGGCGTGCAGTGTGTGTGTGTGTGTGTGTGTGTGTGTGTGTTCCTAAGTGTAGCCCCGGGGTGTAGGCTGCTGTGTGTGTGTGTGTGTGTCCCTAAGTGTAGCCCTGTATGCTTGTGTGTGTCCAGAGGTGTAGCCCTGGGGTGTAGGCTGCTGTGTGTCCATAAGTGTAGCCCCGGGGTATAGGCTGCCGTGTGTCCAAAGACTCTTCCTTTCTCCTGCTCAGGAGTGTTCTGTATCACAATTAACAAAAGAAAATTCCTGCTCAGGAGTGTTCTGTATCACAATTAACAAAAGAAAATGTCTGCAGCAAAAGGCCATCCACAGAGGCGGGCGTACTGCAGACGTGTGGGAGGGCCGCGTGCTCATCAAGTCCACTGTGCTTAGTTCTGGGCAAGGTGCAGAGACAGCGAGGGACTTGCTTCTTTAACTCCCAAGAAAGACACCATTTTGAAGGGTACGGAGAACAGTTGTCACAGGGTCTCATTGTCAAGTCCCCTGGATCTGGCAGATTTTAACATGCCTCAGTTTCTCAAGTTGAACTGACTTTCTTTTCTTTCCTCAAATGTGTTGTCTTGCTTTTACTCTCACTTTATAAAACCATTTTCTTCATTCATTTTAGTTATAAGACATCGAATAAACCGGACAGAATTGTGACCTCACTTTTGTGCCAAATCGGCTTTCTAGAACTCACCAAAAAAAAGAGCAAAACGAGGCTTCTAGATTACGAGTTTATAGCCCAAGGACCTTAGAGGACTCTCTTTTTATTACAAAAAGTCAAGGAAATTTTTAAAGATTACTGAAACAAATGACAGCTGAAAAAGTAGGCCGTTTCAGAGGTGATGGGCCCCTTTTTACCCCTTGACTTGGAGGAAAAAGGGGCTTTTCTGTTTCTCCTTACAAACACAGTAGAAGTGAATAGTTTGCTAAAGGGGAACAAACTCATGCCCTCATTAACACGCAGGCCACTCTGTTCTTCCAACAGACCACACCATCCCCTCATAGCAGTGAGGCCATTAACACGGTGTGTGTGTGGGTGGGTGGGGGGGGAACAGCCACTCACAACTTCCTGTAAATCTCAGCCTCACCGTCCCAACAGGGGCACGTCGCAGCCTTCACTCCGTTCTGCCCTCATCTCCTGTGTAAGCTCCTGGCAGGGACCTGCAGGGCCTCCCCAACACATGTGTCTTCACTCGGAAGAATGTTCTTGAAGATGAAGCAAAAGATGTAAGAACAAGAAAGACAGCCAAGTGAAGGTGGGGCCATGGCCATGTAAATTCATCAATTTTAAAAATGTTGTGTCTGATACTAACATCTTAATGAAACCTTGCTGGACCTCTTACAGTCCCAGTCACATGAAAACACATTGGAAAAATGTTAGCCACTCCTGTTACAGTTAAGGCTGAGCCACCCAAACCTTTGCCTAAAATAAAATGACATCCTTTAAAATCAGAAACAGTTGGATGTATGAAGTCCATAATAAAATATTTCACTAAGAAAGGGTGAGTTCTTTGGGATTCCCACAGAACAGCCAAGGTTTCCTACTCAGGAAACTCAGTGAAGAAGTACGGCACTTCTTTTCCTTTTTTTTCTCACATTCAATCTCAATACATCTTTACAGAACACAAAATGGATTTTCCCAGCATGAACACATTGCACGCTAGTCTAGTCAAAGACATTACCATACATATCATCATCACCAGATAATCTTCCATTTTTGTGCTCATTAAATGATTTTGCTTCTTATTTTTTTTTTTATCAAAGGGGAAAATGGCTGACATACGAATAGCCAGAAGGCATATGAAAAAATGCTCATCCCTCATCATGAGGGAAATGCAGATCAAAACAACAATGAGATACCACCTAACCCCGGTCAGAATGGCTAAGATTTAAAAAAAAAAAAAAAAAAAAAAGAATGATAAGTGTTGACGGAGGTGTGGTGAAAGGGGAACTCTCTTACACTGCTGGTGGGAATGTAAACTAGTCCAATCACTGTGGAGAACCATTTGGAGATTCCTCAAAAATCTACAAATAGAACTGCCATATGATCCAGCAATCCCATTTCTTGGCATCTACCCAAAGGACCGAAGATTCTTCATTGGAAAAGTGCTTGCATATCAATGTTTATTGCAGCACTTTTCATGATTGCTAAGACCTGGAACCAACCCAAATGTCCCCGTACGGATGAATGGATTGAAAAACTGTGGCACATATACTCTATGGAATACTATTCAGCCATTAAAAACAACAAAATCCTGGCTTTTGACAGAAAGTGGAAGAATATGGAAGATTTACTGCTGAGTGAAGCAAGCCAGGCTATGAAGGAGAGACACTGTATGTCCCCACTTAATATATACCGAATGTCCGCACTCTATAACTGAAACTGACAGGCTAAAGGATGTACAAACACAAGAGGTGGATGTGAATGCCAGATGTGGGGTGTGTGGAGGAGTGGGGCCTGGGGAAGAACATTTGGAGGAGCGATACGAAGACAGCATTGTTGAGACAGGGAGGTAGTGTTGTTATATTTTGATCAACTCGACCGGGGAGAAATGTTCTTATTTTGAAATGATCACCTTGTAAACTAAATAATGTGATCGAATGTATTTAAAAATATATAAATAAAAATAAATAATAAATTTTTAAAAAGGAGGAAATGGCATTTTTTACAAAACTTAAGAACCATTAATAACATTGTGATTCTAAGACATTTGGTGGTTCCAGCTCCTCTTGCCATGTTAGCTAGTCCCATGGAAGTAACGTGCTCCTGATAGTTGACTTACAGGGTGCTTTCTTTAGTATTGGGAAAATGTCTTGGAAGTCTTAACTCAAAGCGGTGGGGTCCATGTGGCCTTATAGGTTATGTGGTCAGCAGTTGGACACAGCAGCTAAGGCCCCCACCCCCAGAACAGGAGCGCTTTTGGCCACTGTCCACACTTCAAGGCAGGTAATTTAAGAAATTATTGCAGGTTTTCCCCACTTTTTATTTATGTTCCTCATTCTGAGTAAACATCCTTTATAAACAGTGATAGAGAACCCAAGTAACAGAGATGGAGAGACAGAGGAAAGAGAGACAGAGAAGCATCTGCAACTGGGTCTCACACTACCCCCCCCCTTACCTGGCCCTCCAGCTCATCAGAACTTGGACACACATAGATGCTCCTGGTGTGTTTTCAGACCCACCCAGGGATCTGAACCCTCAGCTGGCCGTGTGGCTTCCACAATGCAGGTCAGTGTACCATCCATCGTGTCAGCAGGCTGAGTCTGAAGCCCTCTCCAAACTCTCACACCCATGTATTTTGGTCAGCAGGCCTGCCTGGCAGTGTCCTCACCCACTCCACCATGTCTCGCTGAGACAGTCTCCACCTCTGACAGACTGTCTCATGAGTGTGTTACCCTGGCTGATTAACTGCTCATGTTCAAATGAGACTTCTGAAACACTATAAAAATGTTGATGTGATCTGGTTTAGAGATGGCTCTTATTTTAAAAATGACTCCAGAAATTGTTGTGCTGTTGGTGTCCCTGTCTCTGAATGAAATCGTAGAGGACAACTCTGCTCCAGACACAGAATCACGCCAACAAGCAGACCTGATTGCCCTAATCGGAGCCTGTCTGCTGGCAGAAGATAAAGCTGCTGACATTTATATAGATATTAAGTGCATCTGGAGTAGCCTGTGATCTGTGAATGATTGGGAAAAGGCTGATTCCTTTTTCATAATAACGTACTAAAAATGGTCAGCAGGGGCTAGCCAGCAGCACAGCAGTTCAACACAGCATGTCGGGGTTTGTATCCCACCTGGTCATCAGAGATTTACTCTCAGTCCTGATGACTTGGAAAACACACTAGGTGCATGCACATGCGTGTCCTGGATCCTGATGCTAGAGACATGAAGCTATCAGGGTTGTAAAGTGACCACACCCCACTGGGGGATGCTTTCTTTCTCTGCATCTCTCTCTCTCTCTCTCCTCCACTTTCTCTCTGTTCTGAGCATATGTGCCCTCTGGCAAAAACAAAAATAAATAATAACTGACAGGTCTCAGACGTCTTAGGGATAATCAAAACACCTGCACCTTTAACCATAATCAAAATTTCTAGACATTCAAAACTAGACATTACTGAAAGTAAAGGCAATCATTTCTCAGGTGCTGTGGGTAAAATTGTGACCTGAAAGCTTATTCCATATTTAAGAACTAAACATTGTAAATTTTCTTTGCAGTTGCGTGTCCCAGTGAACACCCCGCTAAAGTGGACACAGGCAAAGAGCTCTCAAAAGGAGTTAACCTGTGGAAAAGTCAGGGAAGAATATGTCACCAAAACAGGCTTATGGCATAGACCAAACTATAGACCAGTTCTTCTCTCAAGACTTCAGGAACATTAGTCATGGAACCAACCCAAATGCCCCCGTACGGATGAATGGATTGAAAAACTGTGGCACATATACTCTATGGAATACTATTCAGCCAAAAAAAAAAAAA
>NW_006203753.1:23665-44106 GCF_000334495.1 Tupaia belangeri chinensis
ATTTACTGCTGAGTGAAGCAAGCCAGGCTATGAAGGAGAGAAATTGTATGTCCCCACTCATTATATACCAAGTGTCTGCACTCTATGACTGAAACTGATTGACTAAAGGATAAACAAACAAAAGAGATGGGCGTGAATGCCAGATGTGGTGTGTGTGGAGGAGTGGGGCCTGGGGAAGGATATTTGGAGGAGGGATACGGAGGCAGAGCATTGACGGGATGGGAAGGTGTGGTGTGATCTGTTGAAGATATTTTTATCAACTGGTCTGGGGAGAAATGTTCATGTATTGAAATGTTCACTTTGCAAGCTAAACAATGTGATTGAATGTATATAAAAAATTTAAAAAATAAATTAATTAATAAAAAAAGACTTCAGGTACATTATCTAGAGCAAGCTCATGAATTAACTCATTGAAATCCAGATAAAAGGATTGCTTGGAGAGAACAATGTTACTGGAAACTGTAACCACAGTTTCTCAAAAGATGTACTCTCACGGATCAACAGTTCAGACATAACTCAGGAAAATGGCTTCACCAATCACACGGTTATGCTCTTTTAGTTTCAAGATCTGACTTCTGCCTAATTATATACACAAAATTTAATCTGAGATAGATCATGCATCTAACCAAAGAGTTAAATGCCACACTTTTCAGTAAACCATCAAACAGAATCATAGGAGAATATCTTTATGACATGGGATAAGGAAAAAATTCTTAACAAGGACTATAAATAAAAAAATAGATTACTCATTATCCCAAAGCCACTTAATATACTGGATAAACTGCACAATACTTTCAGGAAGGTAACTGAAATAATTTTAAGGATTAGAAGAATTGTTTTAAAAAATGTAAAAGTTAACTTAAGATGCCATGATAAGTTTTCTAAAGAAAAACAACTGAAAGCATTTTTAAAAGATTATTAGAATTAATAATGGAGTTCAGGAAGTTTATTAAGTCCACTTACAAAGATTTACTTACATTAACCAAGTTGCCAACTAGAAAAATATTCAAAATAAAATAACAATCTCAAAAACAATAAACAACCAAACCTGTGAAGCATAGGTTACCTAAAACTGTTGTTGGATAAAGTGCAAAACACTAATAATAAATGTAAAATATCTGGACACATTAGGACTAGAGAAAGAAAATGTGGTACCATACACAGAGGAAATACTATTTAGACATAACAAAGAATGAAGTACTGTCTCTTGAGGCACTAAGTCCTCTGAATTTTGTAGATGCCTCCTGGGGAATCTCACCCTAAACTTTGGAGCTCTGGAAACTCAGAGGCTTAGCAATCACCAGCCTCCCTTCATCAAAGAACAAAGAGAAGGTTTTGAACTAACAAGCAGTCATTTCCAGGGCCTACTACACAGGCTGGATCAAGACAGAGGAGGAGTAAGAAGTACGCCTCCTAGGTGCTCCCCTAGAAGACTGTGCACAGGGACCAGCAGTTGGTGCAATGGCTACGTCGCTGGACTCCTATGTAGTTGACCACAATTCAAGTCCTGGATCTGGTGGCTTAAACTCATGCCAGGTGCATGTGCGTGCCCAAGAGCACGAGAGGAGAATGGAGGAGAAGGGCTTGCAGCGTGGCCATCCTCCTGGGGGATGATTTCTCGCTGTCTGTCTCTCTGTCTCTCCAGTAAGCACATGTGCCTTAGAGGAAAAACATCTCTCTCTAAAAAGAAAATGATATTTTCTGCATTTTTAATGTATTTTTATATACATGTAATCACTGTGTATCTTTACAGTGTACAACACGGTTTTCCCAGTATGAATACAGTGCATATTAGTCAACACAAAGACATTACCATTACATTATCATCCACAAATTACTTTTTGTTTTTGTGTGTATTAAGTGTTTTGTTTATTTCCTCCCTGATCCCCTCCTTCCCACCCATTACCCGTACCCTCCTGCACTGTCTCTCGTGTCTACAGTTGTCCTCCCTGCTACTCTACCTGCCAGTCTTTCCGTCTCTGCTATCGAGTGCGGGCCCTCCGGATGTACTGAGTGGGGACATGCAATGACTGTCTTTTATTTTCAAATTTCTGAATAAAGGTCAGAATCCTACCTTGCCTGCATCTGGAAACCGGCTATAAAGAAAAAATATTTCAGACATTTCCCAAACCCTTTCAAGGCTCACTCCAGTGATAAAGCCAGATCTGTAGAATTTTCCTGGAAAATGCTTGTCCATGCATCGTTACCAGATGTTTTACATTTACAAACAAAGATATTGCCTCCTTAACCACCTGTAACTAAGATTCATGGTACTCTGCATTCCTGAATTTCCCCAGACCACAGGAGGCAAAGAGATAGACATTCGATGAGACTCCTAGTGACAATCCCTACAGGACCCAGAGGTTACAGTCTGCACAAGAGAGTAGATATTTGCCACAGATTTTCATTTCAGGTTAATGCGTAAATAAGATGAGGTAAAGTCCTGCTTTCAGCTTCACCTTGGGGTGGAGGGTAGGTACCAAGAGGGCAGATCTAACACAGAATTTATAGCAACATCTAGATAAATCTTATTATATCTTACCTGGGAGCACTGACAGTATTTGGCACATCTTAATCCACTAGGTAACACAAAAACAGTAACCGATGTTGTATAAACACAAAGATTTGAGTGGCACCATAGCCCCTCACACTGGCCTGTTTGGTGACATTCTTCTACACAGAGCCAGTTGGCAGGAACAGAAGAGGCTGATGTATTTCCTAACACACATAAATCACCAGAGTTAAAAAAAAAATGAAACAGAGAAGTATTTTTAAAAGTAAATATTCAGAAACAAACCCTAATGAAACAAAGATATGTGATTCATCCAACAGTAAACTCAAAAGAATAATTTTGAAGATGTTCACTGAGATCAAGAAAGAAATACATGAACAAACTGGGAATTTTAACAAAGTAGTAAAAATATGAAATAATGTAAAACAAATAGTATATCTGAAGAATTCAATAGCTAAACAAAAAAATTCAAGGGGGTTCATTGGCAGTCTAGATCAAGCAAAAAATAGATAAATAAAAAAGCTTGAAGATAGGTTATTGGAAACCATCCATGTTGAGGCACCAAAGGAAATAGAATAAGTAAGAGTGAAGAGAGCTTAAGGGGTGTTCCATTACATGGAATAATCTATGCATTACTGGAATTCAGAATGAGAAGATAGAAAAAAAAAACATACTTTTAAAAAAGTGACAGATCTCAAGCTTGAAAAAACAATAGAAATAGAAGGCCAGCCAGTGGCATGGTGGTTAAAGTGGCTGGATCCCACAAGGATGATTACACAGCTTGAGTCCCAGACCCAGTGGTTTGAAAATTCCAAGCCGATAAAATCCCAAGAGAAGAATAGGAAATGGAAGAAGAGGAGAAAGGATTGCATCATAGTCATCACCTTAAGGAGCGATTTCTAAATTTTCCTCTTTATGCATCTGTCTCTCTCTGACAAGAGTATGCTCCCTACAGAAAACTATTTAAAAAGAGAGAAATAAATAAATATAGATATACAGATTCCCAAAAGACATTAAACAGGTTGAATTCAATGGGACCTGTGCCATAAAACATTATAATCAAATTGTCTAAAGTTAAAGGTCAAGAGAGAAGTTTTAAAGAAACAAGAGAAAGGTGACTTGTTACATACAGAAGAACTCTTATAAGACTATCAGTGGCTTTTTCAGCAGAAATTTTCTACATCAGAAGAGAATGGTATGATATATACCAAATCCCAAAAGAAAAAACTGCCCATCAGGAGTACAATAATCAGTATACTGTCTTTCAAAACTGGAGAGGAGATAAAGACTTTCCAAAGAAACTAAAACTGAGGAAGTATATTGCAAGTGAGTCTTCCTTACAATAAAGCTAAAAATTAACAATTAAAAGAATCCTGATTGGGCCTGGGAGGTGGTATGGGTGGTTAAGGCACTAGACTCCTACAAGACCAACTGTGGTTCTAATCCCAGACCTAACAGCATACTTTCTCACTTCCCTCCTCTCTCTCTCTGGTCAAATTAAAAAGTAATAATAATAATAGCTAAAATAAAATACTTATTTTTAAAAAGATGCTAATTGTTTTAAAGAAAGATTTTTACTAGAGAGTACATGCACTCACTGGAGACATAGCGAGAACCAGAGAAAAAGTGAGAAATCACCCCCCAGGGGAATAGCCATCCCACAATCTCTTCTCCTCCACTCTCCTCTCAGAACTTTGGGCATACACACACATGTACCCAGCATGTATTTCAAGCCACCAGGTCCAGAACTCAAACCATAGTTGGTTATGTGGAAGTCCAACACCTTATACCACCTGCTGGCCCCAAGAATGCTGATTATTAATATGGCACTAAGTATGCTAAAACTTATGATAAAAGTAAGTACATTGTCAAATTTTAATATTGTAATAAGGATGTATAAATCAACTATATTTCTAATATGGGGATTAAAAGACAAAACTTTTAAAAACACCAATAATTAAAGAATATAATTTATAAAAGGATGTAAACCATTATGCCAAAAGCATAAAATGTGGGGAGTGAATAACAGTGCAAGGTTTGTGTATGCAATCAAAATTCATGATATTACACTGAGATATTTTGTTATAATTATCACAAGATTTATATACATCTCAAAGCATCCACAAATGGAAAACTTGTTGTAGAAGACATTGAAGAAGAAAAAAATTGAAGTATCCTACTCCAGAAAACCATCAAAACACAGAAGAAGGCAGCAAGAGAGAAAGAAAGAAATGGAGAATTTTAAAAAAAGGAATATTTTTTTTATTTTGTAAAGTTTTCTCACTTTCTAAACTAACAAGAAAGTCTATTATAATTATGAGGAAATGTCATCTCTCTTATTGCAAATAAAGGACAATTTAATTACAAAAAAAGAATTTATAGAGTAACCAAAAATATTTACAAAATGGCACAAAGTAAGGACTTATCAAAAATTATCTTGAATGTAAATAGATTAAATCCTACAAACTACATAGAGTAGCTATGTGGATTAAAAAAACAAATCAAGGCCAGTCCATGGTGTGGTGGTTAAGGAAGCTGGATCCCACAGACTGTCCTAGACTAGTCCTGGGCCTGGTGACTCCAGAAACATGCCAGGCACATATGTGTGTGTGCCCAAAATCCCAAGAGGAGAATGGAGGAGAAGGGACTGTAGCATGACCATCTCTCCTAGAGGATGTGTTCTTTCTCTCTTTCTCTCTTTCTCTCTCTACCTCCCTTCCATCCTCCCTCCCTCTGTGGTGAGTGAGCATGCCCTATAGCAATTTTGTTAAAAAGTAGAAAAAAAGAACTTCTAGCAATTCTCAAAGCCTTTGGAAATCCAAAGAGAATATTTCCAAACTTATTGTACAGGGACATCATCTCTGTGATATCTAGGGCAAGGATATTGCAAGAAAAAAAAATTACAGGCCAATATCCCAAATGAAAATAAATGCAGAAGGGATCAACAAATCAATAACAAATCAGTTACATAGCCTATCAGAAGGATCACTGAGCCAGCCACACATTGCAAGCTGGGCACTTGTGCTGGCCAGCTGAGACCACATGGGAGGCTGAGGACGGCGTCCCAGCCTACCCTAAAATGCTGGGCATGGTTGCATATTACCAACCACATAGAGGGTATTTTCTGGGCCCATGGTTCTTGCCTCCACAGTATCTGAAGATGCTTCCTAGACACCTCTCTGGAGTCATCTCACAAGGAATCCTAGGGCAACAGCGGGCCTAGATTGCCTGGAGTCAGGTCGAGATAAAGACAAGGGGAGGAGCTCACAGCACCAGCCTGGGATCTGGGCATTAGCTCTCATTCCTGCCGGACGTGGTGTCCACCAAGGGTACCAGCCTATGGAACAGCCCTGCAAAGCCCACCTGGCCAATCCCAATGGCATGTGGGGAATTCCCATCCATATGAGTCCCTGGACAGCCGTCCTGTACACCCAGTGTCAGAGCCCACACTCTTGCCCGGCCGCAGGGGAGGGGTCCACCTCTGCACCGTGTGGCAAAAGATGCGGAAACATCGTCAGAAGGTTTGGGGTGAGACCATCTGCAGTGTCCGTCACGTATGGGGTTGGCTATTGGCTGCATGGTATTGGTTAGCTCTACAGACATAGCAAGAAGGACAACGTGGGGGCATTTGGAAAGGCACCAGAGGCCTTATTTCTGTCTGTAGAAAGGGTCTTCAAAAAGTCCATAGAAGATGGTGCATTATGAAAAATCTGTGCAGGGATTTCAAAATTGTTTGTAACACAGTAAATTTACACTTTAATTCCATTACTCCAAAAGGTTCATGAACTTTCATATTTTATATTTCTTGATAACTCGCAGATTGTCTCTGGATCTTGAGATAAGATCATCAAATTGTGGAACATTCCGAGTGTGGGCAAGTGCATGGTGCAGGATGAGAGCCACTCAGAGTGGCTTTTCTCCCCTTCTCACCCAACCGCACGACCCCCGTTCCCCCCGGCCATTGTCTCCTGTGGCTGGGACAAGCTGGTTAAGGTGTGGCACCTGGCTAGCTGTGAGCTGAAGACCAACCACACTGGCCACATGGGCTACATGAACACTACGACCCTCTCCAGATGGATCCCTCCATGCTTCTGGGGGCAAGTGCAAACAGACCATGCTGTGGGAGCTCGACGAAGGCAAGCGCCTTTACACGCTGGACGGTGGGGACATCAACGCCCTGTGCTTTAGCCCCAACCGATATTGGCTCTGCGCTGCCATGGGCCCCAGCATCAAGAGCTCCGATTTAGAGGGCAAGATCATCGTGAACGAATCGAAGCAGGGAGTTATCAGTACCTGCAGCAAGGCAGAGCCGCCCCCGTGCACTCTCTGGCCTGGTCTGCTGACGGGTAGACTCTGTTTGCTGGCCACATAGACAAACCGGTGTAAGTGTTGCCAGTTACTATTGGTACCTGCTAGAAGTTTACAACAGCTTTAGAAATAAAACTGGTTTTCTGACTTAAAACAGGGACAACACATTGTTTTCAAAAAGGTTAAGTGTTAGGTATCTGGACTTCATTATATCATCCACACTCCTGACTATTTACCCTCAAGATAAATCAAGGATTTATCCTTTTTGTTGGACAATTCTGAGTTTGAAACATATTCCTTGTGTCTCATTGAAAAGACAAGAGATACTGCAAAGCCAAAGATAACTTTCTGGTTGGATGCTTCTGATCTCAAAACTGCCCAAAGGACATCTGCCTGCACATACGCATAAAGGGTCCATTATGAAGTGAGGTCATACAATGTGTTATTCTCTCAGCACATTTACAGAAGGCAGGATTAGATAATCTTGCTTAATATATATATATATATACACCATATTTATCAGAATAAATTATACTGCAATTACATTTAGAAATTTAAAATTTGTGGTATTTTACTGTAATGCTGGCAAATCAGTCTAATTTCTGTGTTTGTGATTTGTGTAAACTTATTTTGGCATTGTGTCTCTATTAGACTCAGAGGATACAACATTTCACTGCTAAAAGTTTTATGATAAATATAAGGAGTAATTAAACATAGACTGGCAACAGTTCACTAGTTAGGAAACGTAACTTTACTGCTATGAGACTCATTTCTCTGCCAGGTGTCACCATGACAACCACACAACTTTGTATCCTTTGTGTATGCCAATAAAAGATTTTTATTAGTCCCTGAGAATTTCTCTCAACTCCTCTAATAGATGAAGGCTCTAATTAATCACAGGTTCCAAGGGGACGGAGTAAAGTTTTCACTCTTGCTAATTGGAAGGCTATTTAACAAGCTCTGCAGTACTCAACTTTGCCAAATCATTAAAAGTTTTCTACCACAGAAGCTGGATTTAATGAGCCCCTGAACGATGCTCTTCCAATTAAGGCCCTTGCCCTCCATGCATGGAGAGGGACACACAGTTGCCAATGATTAGTGTCTTGCAGTCTTTGTTAATGCAAATCCCATCCACACTGAAGTAAGGGAAAAATGAATTGCAGTTTCTGTAGAATTCACCTAAGCTTCCAACAGTCTGGAGTGCCCTCCAACTTCTATTTACCAACTTTATTAATGATATATTGAGTCATAGAAGATCCCAGAACCTTTCTCAAATATTTTAGAATGCATATAAACAACATAGTGTATTGCAAGAAATCCAATGGGCCGAAGGTGGTTGGGAATTATCTGGCAACCTTGCGAACTCAGAAAGCTGGTGGGATGGCACTATTTCTAGCTTCTTTGCTTCTTAACGATGTGATTTACCAACACTGCAGGACATTCAGTAATGACCCATTAAATCATCTGTTAGCCACCATTTTATTCAGTTGTACTATACTTGTACAAAAAATAAAAAAGGTGGAAACTATTGAGCCATTTGTTTCCAAGGTCTTTTTGCCTCTAACTGCTGCAGTGTATTACTGACATTCCTACAGGATGGCTTTGTGGCGCTGAGGTACAGCCAGCAAGTTTAGGTCAGAGGATCTGAGCCGAGAGCTTAGAGCTGGGCTTCCCACTTTGCTTCTCCATGGCAATCACAGTTTCTCCACAAAATCACAGTAACACTCTGATCGCAGATCCAAGACTATTCACAGAGACAGAGTAAATTAATTATTTAAAGATTTTTTTCAGGGGAACACTCTGATTTCATCAAGTCCATAAACAATAACCATGTCTCCATTTATTTCTCTAACGTTACTGAAGACACTTTTTACAGCCGATTGCACTGGGGAAATGAGAAAACCTAAACGCCCTCAGTGTATTCATTACCAGGTCTGAGCAGCCACCGCCACCATCATTTTCCTATGGTTAGAATGGAAACCTATGAAGACCAGGTGACAGTGTTGTTTCCGATCCATCTCTAAGTGGGTCTAATGACTTTCTTCCCCAGAGCACAGAAGTAAAATGGAATAAAAAATAAAAAAATAACTGGCAACTGGCAGTATCTTCCACTGGTCTCTGAGCTGGGTAGTCTGAGCTATTGAGTTGGTGCATTGTTGAAATTTGCCATTTGATATTGGATGCATTCTTTTTTTTCCTTTTTTTTTTTTAGTGGTTTTTGCTTTAGGGTGTGTGCACTCACCAGAGGGAGACAGAGACAGTGAGAGGGACAGTGAAAAATCATCCTCCTAGGGGGAATAACCTCTCCACAATCCTTTCTCCTCCATTTTCCTCCTGCGATTTTGGGCACACACGTACACACACCTGGCGTGAGTTTGACGCCACCAGGTCCGGACTCAAACTGAGACTGGCCATTTGAGAGTCCAGCACATAACCACTATGCCATCTGCTGGCCCCAAATTGAATACATTCTTAAATAAGTGTGGTTATTTTATATATCATTTTAATGCACATTTCTCACTTTATATGTTTTGCTAATGACTTATAATTTGTTGTTTATTTTATATGTGTTTTAGACTATAGAAATGATGTTAGACAAAAAGCAAATTCAAGCGTTTTTCTTATTCAGTTTCAAAAAGTGTCGTAAAGCAGTGAGGTAACTCAACCTCAACGATGCGTTGGCCCAGGAACTGCTAAGAATGTACAGTGCAGTGGGGCTCGTGAACTTCTGTGAAGGAGACAAGCTCCTCAAAGACAGGAGTGCAGTGGCCAGCACCAGAGACAGTGACCACTTCAGAGTGATCATGGAAGTTGATCCTCTGTGGCAGGAGAAGTTGCTAAGGAATTCGGCGTCAACCACTCTGGCTGTTCATCATTAGAAGCAAATTGGAAAAGTGAGAAGGCTGGTAAGTTGGGTGCCTCGTCATCGTGAAGTGCATCTTCTCTTAGCCCACACAGCCACACAACCACTTCTCGATCGGATTGTGACATGCAACAAAAAATGGATTTTATACGACAACTAAGAAGCTCGGTGGCTGGACTAAGAAGATGCTCCAAAGCACTTCTCAAAGCCAAACTTGCACCAGATAAAGGTCATGGGCACTGTTCTGTGGGGTTTGAATCCTGGCGAAACCACATCTGAGGAGCGTGCTCTGCAAGTGATGAGATGCACTGGGAACTGCTACCCACGCCTGCAGCCGGCACTTGTCAACAGAGAAGGCCGACTTTCCTCCACAACACCTGACAGAAGAAAAAAGAATTGGGCTACGAGGCTTCGCCTCATCTGCCACATCCACTGACCTCTCGCCAACCGACCACCACATCTTCGAGTGGTTTGACAGCTTTTTGCAGGGAAGATGCTTCCATGGCCAGCAGGATGAAGAAGGTGTTTTCCAAGAGTTCACTGAATCCCGCAGCACAGATTTTTCACAATAAAGGAATAAACAGACTTATTTCTCATTGGCAAAAATGTGTTGATTTTAATGGATTATAGTTTGATTAACAAAGATGTATCAGAGCCTACTTAGGATGATTTAAAGTTCACGGTCTGAAACCACAATTGCTTTTGCACTGATGTAAAACCTGCATGAGGAGAAGGACATGGAAACCCTCACTTATACATTCCTAGTAAGAGCAGAAGGAATCATTCAGGTCATAAGGAGTATCAGCGTGTCAGAGGCCAGACCGTGGCCCAGCCGTGAGATGTGACTCTGCAAGGCCCGTTCTCATGGGAGACTCCTAGTCAGTCTGGAGATCTGGGAAGGAGGGAGGAAGGGAGGAAGGGAGGGAGGGAGGGAGGGAGGGATGGCCAGTTTAGGGCCCGCATGTACACAGGCTCTTTTCCAATGTGACCTCAACAGTTCAATTCTAATCAGCAAAACTGACTGTCCCCAAAATAAAACCCACTACCATTTGCTATTGTCTGATTTTGTGTTTGTTTGTTTGTGTTTCACGTTTTCTGCACGTGGTGATAAGGCACTGTCCTGCCCATCATCTCAATGCCTACTGGCCATGTCCGTCTCTTTATCTGTAAAATAACTGCTGAAGTCTTTTTCTGATTTTTTTAGTGTGTGTCCATGAAAAAGGAATCGATGGCTAGTATTACATACACACAGACACACGATACTATTCCTTACGCTCTCAGTACATAACTAGACCTCGTCGCTGTCGCTGACCGGGCCACAGGGGCCGACCTGTCTGCAGAGGAAGCCTGTGAGGCTCCGAGGACTGGGGTTACTGTGGCAACTGCAGGCTTGCTGCAGGGCGCTCTCTGAGGCACAGGCACGCCAGGGCAACCTGAGGCAGGATCAGGCTCCGGTGCAATGGCAGTGATGTTCATGATGCAGCCCGCGCCCTGCCATGGGCCCCACACCTACAGCAGCAACTGCAGTGCTCCAGGAGGCAGGGGCTGCAGCCGTGTGGGGTGCACGGTGGGGCCCCATGCTGCAATGATGTGGCTGCCAAGATGGTACGACAGCACTGAAGTCTGGGCTCCAGTAATTTGGGGTAGTTTATAAGCAGTCCAGACACTATTTAATAACATTTTTTGAGAAAGAGAGGTTTATACTATAGGGCATGTGCACTTGCCGGAGAGATAGAGAGAGACAGAGAAATAGAAAGTGAGAAATCAGACCCCAGATAGGTGGCCACAGTGCAATCCCTTCTCCTCTATTCTCCTCTTGGGATTTTGGGTACAAATGTGCCCAGCATGAGTCACGTCTGGGACTTGAACCATGGTTCACCACGTGGGAGTCCAGCGATGCAATCATTATGCCATCTGCTAGTCCCTCTTATAATAATTTTAAAAGGAAAAGGGATTGTGACCTGACCATCTCCACAGGGGATCATTCTCACTTTCCCTCTGTATCTCTGTCTCTGACTCTCTCGCTCTCTCTCTAGTGAGCACAAGTTCCCAATGGCAAAAATAAAAAAATAAATAAAAATAATTGCCCTGCTTTTTACCATCTCTGTATGCCTTCCCCACCCCCACCCCCCTTTTTTCCCTTTTTTCACTAAAGTCTTAGTGGAGCCTGGGAAAGCTGTTTCAGAGACTTGAACCTTCCTAACAGTCCAAGATTCAATGTGATGACAGTGTGGACTCAGTCTGGCCACCCATTATGTCTCCTTGAACTGAGGTGTATACCTATTGTCATGCACCACTTTAAGCTAGATTAGAACTCCACCATGACTTGGCCTCATATGCCCACCCAAGCACAAGTGCCAAGTATCAGATAATACTCTGATCTCACTATTGGTATCAATGCCACCACTGCCCTAACAGTTTTGAGAAGTTCTATGTTCACCTTCCAACAATAAACTATTAAGTAGCTATTCAATACATGGCTGTAGACATATTTGGGAATAAATTGAAGAAATCATTATTATGTTCATTTTCTACCCTTTTTCTTTGGGACCTAGGCTCTTCATAGTCAATAGCATCCATTTTGGAAAACTAGTTCAGTTCTAGAAATAGGACAAGGGATTTCAAATTCTATGCTTTTCTTTCTTTCATTTTTTAAAATATATTTTATTTTATGTTAATTTCTTTTATACATTCAATCACTATACATGACTTAGCTCATAAAGAGAATTTTCACAACACGAATACACTTCACACCAGTCGAGTTGAGGATACTATACACGTTATCAACAGATAATGATCCAAGATCAATGCTGTTCATGTCAGTGCTATGACATTTTGATGGCAATAGCTTTAATGCATTTAAAATCAGATCATGTGATGCCTTTGGCTATGGTTTTTTTGGCTCAAGATTGCATTGGCTGTTTGGGACCAGCAGTTAGCATAATGGCTATGTCTCTAGACTCCCACATAGTCGACCACGGTTCGTGTCCTGGACCCGGTGGCTTAAAACTTACGCCGGGCACATGTTCACACGTGCCCAAGATCCCGAGAGGAGAATGGAGAAGGGATTGCAGCATGGCCATCCCTCTGGGGGGTGATTTCTCATTTTCTGTCTCTCTGTCTCTCTCTGGCGAGCGCACATGCCCTATAGCAAAAACCTCTCCACAAAAAAAAAAAAAAAAAAAAAAAGATTGCATTGGCTGATTGAGTTTTGTTTTGTTCTTTTTTGTTTCCGATTCCACACAAATTTTAGAATTGTTATTTTATTTTTCCTAAAAATAACACTGGATTTTTTTTATAGGACTTGGATTGAATCTGTAGATTTCTTTAAGTAAAATAAATATTTTTATAATATTATTTTTTTTTCTAATCCATGATTATGACATATCTTTTCATCTTTGGTGTTTTCCTCCATTTCTGTCTACAGATTTCTCACTTTCTTGTTTAAATTTACCTCTAAGTATGCAATTTTTGGGAAACTATTGTACAGCTTCATTCATTTTTTATGTAGTTCATTGTTAGTATATAAAAATACCATTGATTTTCATATATCGATTATGTAATCTGAAACTTTACTGACTTTGCTTATTACTTAAATAATCTTTTTGGTGAACCTATAGGATTTTCTCTAGAATAGGCTCACTCTATTGGCAAACTGAATCTATTTGACTTCCTCCATTTAACATAGACACCCTCTGTTTCTTATTCTTGGCTGTTTCTTTGACAAGGGCTTTCAATACCATTTAAATAGCAGTGACAGCTCTCCTGTCCTGTACCTTCTGGGCACAGCTTCACAGCTGTGGAGCTTCCCCAGCTAGGCCATACCCCCAACAAAGTCCAGTGCTAGCCAGGTAGGAAAAGATCATCTCCCTCTTGCTCTTTTCTGATCCTTCCAACGTTTTCTCTTTTTTAAGGAAAAAAAAAAGAAAAAAAGTTTTTCTGTCCCCTTCCTTGTGCTTTTAAGTTGCTAATTTCTCTCTCTTCCTCTCACCCAGGACAGAATCCGTCCAGGCAGCTCCAGCTCTGCTGTCCTGTACCTCTGCGGCGCTCAAGAGCGTCACGTGGTTTTCAATTTTTAACCCTTTTTTATTTTCTGTGATGTGCTTTTTTCTCCTCCTTTCATTCTAATTCTTTTCTTCTTTTTTCTTCCTATTTCTTCACTTTTTCTTTCCAACTCTGCTTTCTTTTTCTTCCGATTTCTTCACTTTTTCTTCCTATTGCTATTTCTTACTTTTTTTCTTTTTCCTTACTTTCTTATTTTATTACTGAACCCTTACCTAGTGCCTAGAGAAGACTACATGCATAGTAACTAAACATCTGAATATTGTGAGTTTTAGAGAATTGTTTGCCCCTCACTGTACTGGTTGTAAAAAAGAGGGAAACTCTCCTTCAATCAAATTTCAACACTCCACCTTTTTTTTCTCATACTAGAGGACACAGTAGAAGGGAGAAAATAGCATAGAACTATTTCACAGTTAGGGAAACACATGAGCTCACACTTACAGAATCCTTCTCCAACACATTAGCCAAAAATGAATATATTACCAATGAATAAAAATCAGAAAAGAGCCTCAAGGATGACAGAATCAAGTAATACATCACCCGCAAGGGACCACTGTAATTTGTCTCCAAGTAGGGAAAAATGAGAGGATATTAGTGAAATGTCAGAAAAAGAATTTAGAACAATTATGGAAATAAAACTCTATGAGATACAAGAGAAAAGAGACATTGAGCCCCAAAAGATGAGGAGGTCCTCCCATGATATGAAAGAACAGGACACCATAAAAAAAAAATCAAACAGAACTGTTAGATATGAAGGCTATAATACAGGAAATCAAAACCTCCTTCAAAAGTATTAAAAGCATGCTAGACCATGCAGAAGATCGAATCACAGAAGTAGAAGCCAAAACCAACGACCTAGAAAATTTTTATGTAGTTCATTGTTAGTATATAAAAATACCATTGATTTTCATATATCGATTATGTAATCTGAAACTTTACTGACTTTGCTTATTACTTAAATAATCTTTTTGGTGAACCTATAGGATTTTCTCTAGAATAGGCTCACTCTATTGGCAAACTGAATCTATTTGACTTCCTCCATTTAACATAGACACCCTCTGTTTCTTATTCTTGGCTGTTTCTTTGACAAGGGCTTTCAATACCATTTAAATAGCAGTGACAGCTCTCCTGTCCTGTACCTTCTGGGCACAGCTTCACAGCTGTGGAGCTTCCCCAGCTAGGCCATACCCCCAACAAAGTCCAGTGCTAGCCAGGTAGGAAAAGATCATCTCCCTCTTGCTCTTTTCTGATCCTTCCAACGTTTTCTCTTTTTTAAGGAAAAAAAAAAGAAAAAAAGTTTTTCTGTCCCCTTCCTTGTGCTTTTAAGTTGCTAATTTCTCTCTCTTCCTCTCACCCAGGACAGAATCCGTCCAGGCAGCTCCAGCTCTGCTGTCCTGTACCTCTGCGGCGCTCAAGAGCGTCACGTGGTTTTCAATTTTTAACCCTTTTTTATTTTCTGTGATGTGCTTTTTTCTCCTCCTTTCATTCTAATTCTTTTCTTCTTTTTTCTTCCTATTTCTTCACTTTTTCTTTCCAACTCTGCTTTCTTTTTCTTCCGATTTCTTCACTTTTTCTTCCTATTGCTATTTCTTACTTTTTTTCTTTTTCCTTACTTTCTTATTTTATTACTGAACCCTTACCTAGTGCCTAGAGAAGACTACATGCATAGTAACTAAACATCTGAATATTGTGAGTTTTAGAGAATTGTTTGCCCCTCACTGTACTGGTTGTAAAAAAGAGGGAAACTCTCCTTCAATCAAATTTCAACACTCCACCTTTTTTTTCTCATACTAGAGGACACAGTAGAAGGGAGAAAATAGCATAGAACTATTTCACAGTTAGGGAAACACATGAGCTCACACTTACAGAATCCTTCTCCAACACATTAGCCAAAAATGAATATATTACCAATGAATAAAAATCAGAAAAGAGCCTCAAGGATGACAGAATCAAGTAATACATCACCCGCAAGGGACCACTGTAATTTGTCTCCAAGTAGGGAAAAATGAGAGGATATTAGTGAAATGTCAGAAAAAGAATTTAGAACAATTATGGAAATAAAACTCTATGAGATACAAGAGAAAAGAGACATTGAGCCCCAAAAGATGAGGAGGTCCTCCCATGATATGAAAGAACAGGACACCATAAAAAAAAAATCAAACAGAACTGTTAGATATGAAGGCTATAATACAGGAAATCAAAACCTCCTTCAAAAGTATTAAAAGCATGCTAGACCATGCAGAAGATCGAATCACAGAAGTAGAAGCCAAAACCAACGACCTAGAAAAAATTATCAAAAATACTGGGAAAACAACCAAGAACACTAAGGATACTATACAAGAAATATTAGATACCATGAAATGCCAAACATCTGAATAATTGGTATACCAGAAGGTGAAGAAACCAATAAGAGCATTGATAATCTACTCCATGAAATTATGGAAGAAAACTTTCCAAGTCTAGAGAGGCACTTAAACATCTAGACTCAAGAAATACAAAGAACCCCAAGCAGAATCAATCCAAGAAGATCCTCTCCATGGTACATCATAGCTAAATTGGCCAAAACCACAGAAAAAGACAAGATACTAAGATTGGCAAGAGAGAAACATCAAATCACTTATAAAGGCCATCTCATTAGGCTGACACAGGACCTCTCATCGGATACAATGCAAGCAAGAAAGTAATGGGGAAATAAATTCAAAGTGTTAAATGAAAATAAAATGTCAATCAAGAATACTATACTTGGCAAGATAATCCTTCATTTGGGAAAAGAAAATTTAAAAAGTTCTCAGATAAACAAAACCTGAAAGAATTTTCCAACTCCAGACCAGTTCTTCAAGAAATTCTGAAAGGAGTTCTATACCAAGAAAACTAAAGACAGACAAACAGCAAGTAGATAACAGAAAACAACCAAGCATATAGCCAACTTAATGGTAGAAAAAAATCTGGAAATACTGATAATAACATTGAATGCTAATGGATTAAATTCTCCGATAAAGAGACACAGACTGGCTGAATGGATTAAAAATCATAAAATCTCCTTGTGCTGCCTACAAGAAATCCATCTCATGGATAAAAACATACCTAGACTAAAAGTGAAGGGCTGCAAAAAGGTATTCCATGAAAATAGAAACCAAAAAAGAGCAAGAATTGCTATACTGATTTTGGACAAAATAGGCTCTAAGACAAAAATGGTAAGAAAAGACAAAGAAGGGCATTATATAGTAGCAAAAGGGCTAATTCACCAAGAAGACATAATGCTTATAAATATTTATGCACCCAACTCAGGAGCACCCAAATATGTAAAGAATAGATTGCTATATCTAAAAGGAGAGATAGACTGTAATACAATAATTTTTAGAGATTTCAGCACCCCATTATCTCTTTTAGACAGGTCAATGAGATGAAAAATAAGCAAAGAGATCTAGGACCTAAATGATATCATAAATCAGATGGACTTTATAAACATCTATAGAACTTTCCAACCCCCCCCAAAAAAAAAGACAAAATGTACATATTTCTCAGCCCCACATGATACTTTCTCAAAGACTGACCACGTGATAGGGCACAAAACCATCCTTTACAGATTCAAAGGCATAGAAACTATATCCAGCATCTTCTCCAACCATGATGGAATTAAACTTGATATTAATCGTAGGAAAAAAACTTGAAAATAAACGAATAAATGGAAACTAAGTAACCTAGCTCTGAATGACTTCATGACTACTGAAGAGATTGAGACTGAAATCAAAAGATTCGTGGAAATTAATAATAATGAGGACATAAGATTCCATAATTTATGAGACACTGCAAACGCAGTCATAAGAGGGAAGTTCATAGCAATTAGTGCACACAAGAAAAAGATGGAAAGGTGACAAAAGGAGAACCTAACACCATGCCTTAGGGAATTGGATAAACAGCAACAGAAAAAAAACAAAAATGCCAGAAGAAAAAAATGAAGATTCGACCAGAAATAAATTAAATAGAAAATAAGCAAACTATACAGAAAATAAATTAGAGCAAAAGCTGACTCTTTGAAAAGATAAACAAGATTGACACACCATTAGCTAGACGAATTAAGTAGAAGAGAGAAAAGAACCAGATACATCAAACTCACAATGAATCAGGCAACATTACAACAGACATCATAGAAATAAAAAACATTGTTAGAGGATACTATGAGCGACTATATGTCAACAAAGAAGAAAACTTGGATGAGATGGACAAATTCCTGGACACATGATCTACCGATATTCATACAGGAGGACATAGAAAGCCTGAATAGACCTATCACAAGCAATGAGATTGAATAAGTAATAACCTCCCAACAAGGAAAAATCCAGGTCCCGATGGCTTCACTGCTGAATTTTACAAAACTTTTAAAGAAGAAGTAATGCCCACTCAACTCACACTGCTTCTAGAAATCAAAAAGAAAGGAACCCTTACAAATTCATTCTGTGAAGCCTCCATTACCCTCATTCCCAAAATGCATAAGGATATGAAAAAAAGAAAAACTACAGGCCTGCAAAAATTTTCAACAAGATACTTGTTAACCATATTCAACAGCATATAAAAAAATATTATTCATCATGACCAGATAGGCTTTATTTCAGGGATGTAAGAGTGGAACAACACATGCAAAACCATATTGTAATACACCATATTAAGAGAAAGAAAGATAAAAATCACTTTATCATCTCAATTGACATGGAAAAAGCATTTGACAAAATACAACATTCCTTTATGGTTAAGACTCTCAGGAAAATTGGCATAGAAGGATCATTTCTCGGCATAATAAAAGCCATCTATGAAAAACCAATAGCTAACATTATACTGAATGGGGAAAAGACTAGTACAAGACGAGAATCTACCTTTGGGTAGATACCCAGGAATGGACTTGCTGGATCATATGGTAGTTCTACTTGAAGATATTTGAGGAATCTCTATATTGTTCTCCACGGTGGCTGTATCAATTTACAGTCCCATCAACAGTATAGAAGAGTTCCCCTTTCACCACAGCCCTGCCAACACCTAACATTTTTTTTTAAATCTTAGCCATTCTGACAGGATTTAGGTGATATCTCATTGTGGTTTTGATCTCATCTCTCTTATGATGAGGGATATTGAGTATTTTTTCATATTTTCTTGCTGTTCACATGTCTTCCTTAAAGAATCATTTGCTCAGCCTATTTTCCCAACTTTTAATTGGGTCAATCATTATTTTTCAGATAAGCCACTTGAGTCCCCTGTGTGTTCTGGTTATGGTTATCAGTCCCTTATCTGAGGTATAGTTTACAAAAATATTTTCCCATCTCTATCATTGTCAAATCACACTAATTACTGTGTCTTTGGCTGTGCAGAAATTCCTTAATCTGATGTAATCCCCCTCATCAATTCTTGGGTTTATTTCCTGTGCTTTGAGGTTTTTAAGAAGTCTTTGCCTAACCCAATGTTCTCCAGAGTTTCCCCAGTGTTTTCCACCAGGAGTTTTATAGTTTAAGGTCTTAGGTTTAGAATTTTTTTTTGAGAGAGAGAGAGAGTTTTGTTTTGTTTTGTTTTGTTTTGTTTTGTTTGTTTTTGCTATAGGGTACGTGTGCTCACCAGAAAGACTGACAGAGACAGAGGGACAGAGAGACAGGAAGCGAGAATTCAGTCCCCAGGGAGGATGGCCACGCCATAATCCCTTCTCCTCCTTTCTCCTCCAAGGATCTTGAGTACACAAGCACACTTGCCCAGCGTGAGTTTAAGCCACTGGGCCCGGGACTCGAACCACGGTCAACTACATGGGAGTCCAGCGACAGAGGCATTACATGAACTGCTGGTCCCTTAAGTTTAGATCTTTGATCCACTTTGAGTTTATTTTTGTTAATGGTGAGCGATAAGGGTCCAGGTTCATCTTTCTGCAGGTGGATACCTAGTTTTTCCAGCACCATTTGTTGAAGAGGTTATTCTTTTCCCGTGGATTCACTGGTGGTTGGCTGTATGTTTTGGAGTTTATTTCTGGGATCTCTATTCTGTTCCATTGGATCATCTGCATTTTTTGTGCCAACATTATGCTGTTCTGATTATCACAGCTTTGTAATGTATTGGAGGTCAGGGAGCGAGATGCCTCCTACTCCACTCTTCATATGCAGGATTGCTTAGGCAATATGGAACTTTTATGATTCTAGACAAATTCTATCATTGTCTTTTCTAAGTCTGTGAAGAATATCTCTGGTATTTTTATTAGGATTGCATTAAATATGTAGATTAATTTTGGTAAAATAGTCATTTTAATTATATTCATTCTGCCAATCCAGGAACGTGGGATGTCCTTTCATTTTTTGGTGTAATTTTCAGTTTCTTGTTTTAGATTTTTATAGTTTTTCTTGTAGAGGTCTTAGATTTCTTTGGTTAGATTTATTCCTACCTATCTTATACTTTTTGTATCTATAGTACATGGGATTCTTTTCTTCAGTTCTATTTGAGTCTCCTTGTTGTTCGTAAATAGAAATATTGTCCATATATAGATTTTTTATGTTTATTTTGTATCCTTCCACTTTACTATATTCATTTATTACTTCCAGGACTTTATCATAGATACCCTTGAGTCTTCTGTGTATACCATCATGTTACGTGGAAATATAGAGAATTCCACCTATTCTTTCCCTACTTGAATGCCTTTTATTTTATTCTCTTGTCTGATTGTATAGGCTA
>NW_006203753.1:44123-72276 GCF_000334495.1 Tupaia belangeri chinensis
AGGCCTTCCAGCACTAAACTGAAGAGGAGTGGAGAAAGTGGGCAGCCTTGTCTTGTACCAGTTTTTAGTGGCTCATTATGATGTTAGCTATGAGTTTTTAATAAATAGCTTTTACTGTGTTGAGAAATGAAGCTTCTATGCTGATTTTACTGACAGTCTTAATCATGAAGGAATGTTGTATTTTATCAAATGCTTTTTCTGCATCAATTGATGTGATCATGTGGTTTTTATATTTCTCTTAATTTGGTGTATTATGTTTTTTGGTTTTGTGTATGTTGAACTACCCTTGCATCCCTTGAATAAAGCCTAGCTGTTCATGATATATAATTTTTATTTATGTTGTTGGATATGATTTGATAGTATCTTGTTGAGAATTTTCGCATTTATACTCATCAGAGATATTGGCCTCTGTAGTTTTCTTTTCTTGTCATGTCCTTGTATGTTTTGGGGATGAGGGTGATGGAGGCTTCATTCAATGAATTTGGGAGGTTCCTTCCTTTTGGATCTCTAAAAGTAACTTAAGTAGAATGAGGGTTAATTCTTCTTTAAAAGTTTTGTAAAATTCAGAAGTGAAACCATCAGGACCAGGATGATGAGAGGTTATTTATTACTGATTCAATCGCATTGCTTGTTATGGGTTTATTCAGACTTTCTCTGTCCTCCTGACTCAATCTTGATAGATTATATGTGTCCAGGAATTTGCCCATCTCATCCAGGTTTTCTTTTTTGTTGCCATATGGTCATTCACATTATCCTCTAATGATGTTTTGTATTTCTATTGTCTCATAGTATTCCTGTTTCATTGAGAATTTGATTTATCTGGTTCCTTTCTCTCTTCTTCTTAGTCTAGCTAATGGTGTGTCAATCTTGTTTATATTTTTGAAGGACTAGCTTTTGCTTTTTGTAGTTTTTAACATGAATGGATGTTGAATTTGGTAAGTTTTTTCCTACATTTCTCAAGATAACTATGGATTTTCTCTTCTTTGTGTTGTCACATTGATAGATTTATTTATGTTGAGCCATTTTTCATCTCTGGGATAAATTCTGCTAGATCTTGATCAGTAATCTCTGGTTTGCTGTTGAATTCAGTTTAAGAGTGCTTCCTGGGGATTTTTGCATCCATGTCCATCCGGGACATTGGTCTATCATATTTTTTTGTAATTTCTTGTCTGACTTTGATATGATGGTAATGCTGCCATCCTAAAATAAATTTGAAAGTATTCTTCATATTCAATATGTTAGAAGAGTTTTGGAAGAATTTCTACTAGTTCTTATTGAAATGTTTGGTGAACTTCAGCAGTGATAGCATCAGATCATAGGCTTTTCTTTAGTGGGACACTTTCTAATTAATGATACAACCTCTTTAGTGATGATTGGTCTGTTCCAGTTTTCTATTTCTCCCTGATTCAGTCTTGGTAGCCTGCATGTGTCCCAAAGTATATCCAGAAATTTTAGGTTATTTAATTTGTCGATGCATATTTTTAAAATTTTTTAAATTTAATTTTCTTTTATACATTCAATCTCATTGTTTAGCTTACAAAGTGAATTTTCCAACATGTGAACATTTCTCCCTAGTCCAGTTGATAAAACTATAAAAGTATCTTCAACAGATAATACATTTCTTTGTCCCATTAATGCTTTGCTTCTCTATTTTCTCCTAAATGTCCTTCCTCAGACTCTACTCTTTCATGCACACTATATCTGATGTTAACATCCATTTACTGTGTTTCTATATTCTTTAGTCTATCAGTTTCAGTCACTGAAGAATGTAGACACTTGGTATATATTAAGTGGAGACACACAATGTTTCTCCTTCATGGCCTGGCTTGCTTCACTCAGTAATAAATCTCCCATATTCTTCCACTTCCTGTCAAAAGCCCGGGTCTTGGTATTTTTTGCTATTTTATGAATAGTATTTCATAAAGTATATGTGCCACACTTTTTCAATCCACTCATCTGTTCATAGGCATTTGGGTTGGTTTCATGTCTTAGCAACTGTGAATAGTGACACAATAAATATCAATGTGCAAGCACTTTTCTGATTAAGGATTCTGTTGTTGTTTGGGTAGATACCAAAAAGTGGAATTGCTGGATCATATGCTAGTTCTATATGTAGATTTTTGAAAAATCTCCAAATTATTCTCTACAGTGGCTGAACCAATTTACATTCCCACCAGCAGTGTAGGAGAGTTCCCCTTTCACCACACCCTTGCCAGCACTTATCATTTTTTTTAAAATCTTAGTCATTCTGACTAAGGGGTTAGGTGGTATCTCATTGTTATTTTGATCTGTATTTCCCTTACAATGAGGAATGCTGAGCATTTTTTCATGCATTTTTTAGTAGTGTCTTTTAATTCTTCATACTTCTGAAACATCAGTTCTAATGTCTTCTTTTATTTCTAATTTGATTTATTTGAGTTTTCCTAGTTTTTCTTTATTAGCATAACTAAAGAATTCTCAATTATGTTTGAGTGAAATAGAATATAAAGCTCATAAATAAATCTAAGTATTTATGGTCAGTTGATTTTTGACAAAAGTGAGAGAACATATAATGGGAAAGGACAGTGTCTTCAGTTTTATTAGGAAAATTAAATAGCTACATGCAGAAAAGTGAAATTGATTTTTACCTTATACTGTACATAAAAATCTACTGAAAAATAGATGAGACTTAAATATTCAACTGGAAGTTTTAAAACTAGAAGAAAGTACAAGGGAAAATTATCAGGACTTTGGTTTGGGTGATGACATCCAAAGCAAAGGGAACAAAAAAAAAAAAAAAAAGAAAGAAACAAAACAAGATTTACAAAACTAAAACCCTTCTAAACAAGAAAAAAATAAAGTGAAAAGATAACTGAAAATTATAAAAAAAAAAGTTTACAAATCGTACATGTTATATAAGGCCAGTATCCAAAATATACAAGTAACTTAAACAACTCAATAGCAAGAAAACAAACAACCCAACTGAGAAATGTGCAAAGGAAGGAAGAAGAGAAAGCACCTCCTATGGAGGATGGTCAACATTTCTCAAAAAATTAAAGATATTTCTCAAACAAATAAATACAAATGGCAAATAGACCTATGAGATAGTGTTCGACATCTCTAACATCAGAGAAATGGAAATGAAAACAACATGAGATATCATTTCATGGCTGTTATACCTCTAAACAAAAAGATGAGCAATAGTTGGGGCCAGCAGATTGTGTAGTGGTTAAGGGACTGGACTTCACATGGCTGGCCATAGTTCGAGTCCCAGACTCATGGCTTAAAGTCATACTAGGCATATGTGCGTGCATGTTCAAAATCCTGAGAGAATGGAAGAGAAGGGATTTCATGTTAGCAATCACCCTTAGGGGGTGATTTCTCACTTTCTCTCTGTATCTCTCTCTCTCTCTTTTTCTCTCTCCTCTCCCTCCCTCTCTCATGAATGCATGTGCCATGTAGCAAAAAAAAAAAAAAAAAGATGAAAACTGATAGCAAATGTGTAAGGATGTGGCAAAAAGGGAATTCATGTACACTGACAACGCAATCTAAACTAGTTTAGCCTTTTTTTGAGTGTAGTTTGGAGGTAGAATTATTCTGCTATATCTCCAAAGAAATTGAAATTGGCGTGTTAAATAAAGATCTGTACTTCATACTTCTATGTTAATTTCAATATTATTCACAATAGTCAAGATGTGAAAACAACCCAAGTGTGCATTAACACATGACTGAATAAAAACATGTGGCATACACACAATGGAATATCACACAGTGCTTAAAAAGATATCATTTTCAGCATGAGTGAAACTGGAGGATATTATGCTGGACAACATAAGCCAGACACAGAGAGATAAGTACTGCATGATTTCGCCTATATGAAAGATCTAGTGGGTCCCACACAGCTGACCCCGTGGTTTGGGTCCCAGATCCCAGTCCTGAGAAACATTGCCAAGCATGTATATGTGCATGCCCAAATTCTCAAAAGTAGGGAGAAATGTAGGAAGGATAAGGAATTGGAGAATGACAGTCCCTCATGGAGAGTGTCTTTCCTTCTGCTTCTCCCTGTCTCTCTGTTTCTCCGTGAATTCCACACACCTTCTAGAAAAAATAATTATAAATTTGATTCAAAATTATAAACTGCTCTAAATTAAAGAACACTATTAATAAAGTAAAAAGACAACTCACTCAATGGGAGAAATTATTTGTAAGTTATATATCTGATAAAGGTCTAGCATCCAGAAGATACTAAAAACAAAAACAAAAAAAATCTAACAACAACAAAAAGACAAATAACACAAATTAAGTAGATCTGAGGAGAAATTTCTTCAAACAGTATATACAAATTACTAGTAAGCAAATGTAAGCTGTTCAAAGTCATTAGTTTTTCAAGAAATAACAATTAAAAGCCACAGGAGATATGACCTCATATCCAGTAGAATAGCCATGGCCTAAAAATAGAAAACATGGATTTGTGGAATATGGAGAAACTAGAATCCTCTTACATTGCTGGTGGAATGTAACATTTTGTAGCCACTGGGGAAAACAATTTTGCAGCTCCTCAAAAAGTCAGAGTATTACCATATAACTGAGCGATTCTACTAGATACACCTGAGATTTGAAAACATAGACCCAAACAAAAATCTATACAAACGTTTGTAATGCACTTTTCATAATGGTGAAAAGGTGGACACACCCTAAATGATCATCAATTGCTGAATACATAAACAAAATGGTGAAGCCTTACAAGGAAATATAATTGACGTATAGTAACTAATGAAATAATAACACATGCTGAGTGAAAGGAGCCAGTCACAAAAAGTCACAGATTGTTTATTCCATTTGAGTGCAATGTCCAAAATAGGCAAGTCTGACAGAGAGTAGTGACTGCAAGGGACAGGGAGAGGAAGATGTGGAAAATAATTGCTAATAGATATGAGTTTTCTCTTTGGCAACAGAAAAAAGTTTATATTAATAGTATTGATATTCTCATAAATTTGTGAACATAGTAAAATCCACTTAATTATGTACCTTAAAATGCTGAATTTTATGATATATTGCTTTTCTCTAAAAAAAGAAATATTGAGAATATTCTACTTGGTTAAAAAATTTTTATAGTAATTTATGAGATGCAGTAGGTTATAATCCATTGTCATGACCCTAAATCATAAAACCCAAGTGTAGTAAAAAAAATTTAGAACAATAATATTTTGCACAATAAAGACTGGATTAATGCACAGAAATTAAGCCAGACTCTACGAAGGATACAAAATGTCCTATAATTGCCAAATATTAGACAATTTAGATATGGATATTTACAACCAAGCAACAACAGTTTGAGTACATCAAAACTTTACTGAAGTGCAGATGCCTTGTGGAGCATTAAAACAATTGGCATGGACAGATTTGGAGACCATAAATTCTCTCCAAGTCAATGTTTGTGAGTTTGTGGGATAATTTATAAGAAATCATTTCTTTCTGAGCTGTTTACAAAAACAATGGTTAGCAATTCCTGGAATTGGACCAAATCACATAAAGGCAAAAGAGGACTGTAAAAGAGACCACATCCATTTTCTCACTCACATGTGGGAGCTGGAAAAAGACGATTTCTCAGAGGCAGAGCGTAGAAAGATGGGGAAGATGAAGGGCTAGAAAGGAGGGAATAATAGATACAAAAATCCAGCTGGTGACTATAGGGCACCGCTGGGCAGTGCTGGGCCATGCTGCTGCCCTGGAACCTGCCTAAGCCTGCCAGCCTCACCCAGGGCAAGCCATGTCCCTGAGTGGCTGTAGGGCTGGGAGGACCACAGTTCGAGTATCCTGCCAAGGTCTCTCCCTTGCCCCCGTCTCTTTTAGTAAAAAACTTAAAAATAATACAGTTTGGAAGAACAAGTTCTAGTGTTCCACAGCACATCAAGGTGACGGTAGCTAACAATGATTTACTTAGTATTTCAAAATAAGTAGAAGATCAGATTTGAATGTTCCTAACACAAGTAAATAATCATATTTTAGGTAACAAATATACTAATTACATTGATTTGGTTATTGCAAATTGAAAATGTGTATTGAAATGTCATGCTGTGAGCCATAAATATGTACAATTATTTTTGTTTATTTATTCATTTCATTAGAAAGAGATACAGAGAGGGAGACAGAGACAGGCCCCACCCAGCAGGATCTTCATGCTGCAATGTGCCCAGCCCTGGTCATTCGGGTCTCAGGCACACGTAAGTGCACCAGCCATGTTCAGGGACCTGGTGCTGGAACATGAACTCAGGATCTAAATATACACAACTACTATGTAGCAATATGATGAAATTGATGGTTGTTCATCTATACAAAATAGACATTTTATTTGGACTCATTAAAATATCTATGTTTAATATACTGGTTAAAAGGTATATAGGATTTTCTAAGAGATATTTTATCTAGGCAAAAAAAGTGGAAGAAAGTGCTGATATTAACTCCCCTCTTCTAAATAAAAATTATGTACTGAAGAATCACAATTCAAATGGTCAATGCAAGGTTTGAGAACAGGTAAAACTGAAGACAGGTAGTAACAGGTGAGTGATCACATGGAAAAGGGCATCTCTCTAAAAGCAGAGGGTTCTCAGATAAAGCCAGAACTTTCAGACTTACACCTGGTTCCAAAGCAAGCACCCCACAGTCAAGGACCAATAATAGCCAATAACCAGTGATATAACTGACATTCATGGGAAGAAGTAGCCTGTGTCAATGTCTAAAATAAGCCCAATTTACATGTGATGTATATACAATATACTAAATAAAGATACTTTCATTTAAAAAAAAGGGGGGAGGGGGAGGAAGACATGCTCGTAGGAATAGAATAATGGAAGTGCTTTCACTGTTTTGAAGGAATGTTGAGCAAAATGGGCACTCAAAAGATTTTCTATAGCGTTATATTAACTTTCCTTTCCTCAGTAGCTTCTTCAATCCCCTGGACACCTCTTTGTTGCGGAGGCTGTAAATGAGAGGGTTCAGCATGGGGGTGAGGATGGCATAGAAGGCTGACACCACCTTGTCCTGGTCTGGAGTATGGCTAGAGGTTGGTCTCATGTACATGAACATGGCAGCGCCATAGTAGAGTCCCACCACAGACAGGTGGGAGGAGCAAGTGCTACAGGCTTTGCAGCGACCTTCCCCAGAGCCCATGCGGATGACAGCTCGAAGGACATGAGAATAAGAAAAGATGATAACCGAAACTGGGAGTATTAACATCACCACGCAGCAGATGAAAAGCAACCTTTCAAATGCAGATGTGTCTGTGCAGGACAAAGGTAAAAGGGCTGCAACATCACAGAAAAAATGATGGATTTCCAGAGAGCTGCAATAAGAGAATGACAGGACAGCTGCAAGCACGATGATGCCATCAAGAGAGCCCAAGACCCAGGAAGCTGCAATCATAAGAAAACAGAGTTTCTGATTCATGAAAATGGTATACCTAAGAGGGTGGCATATAGCCACGTAGCGATCATAGGCCATGGCTGCCAGCAGGAAGCACTCGGCCCCCAGCAGGGACACATAGAAGAATATCTGGGCTCCGCAACCAGCCACCGAGATGGACTTCCTTCCAGACAAGTAGTTGGCGGCCATCTTGGGCACCGTGGTGCAGACGAGCATGAGGTCCATGAGGGAGAGCTGGCCTAGCAGGACGTACATGGGGGTGTGCAGCCGGGTGTCCACACAGATGAGGAGCAGCATCGCCGAGTTCCCCAGGACGGCCGCGGAGAAGATGCCCAGGACAAGAGAGAAGAGGAAGGTGTGGGTGGGGCTGTGATCAAAGATCCCCAGCAAGATGAAGTCAGAGCTGAAGGTCTGGTTTCCCCACACCATTGTGGATAATTGCTTTAGCTGGAAGTTCTAGACAAGGTACAGCGTGGCTTCTTAATCCACTTTTCCAGTGGATTACCTGGCACGGTGCTCTACTGGGTGGTGCGCACAATGCATGCTGAGCCCTCCCTTCACTCACGGTGACCCATGTGAGCTGGTTCGGGTCTTTCACAGGTTGTCATCCTCCTTTCATAGAGAATGGGTTAAATAAGTTTTCTCTTTAATGTTAACGTTTATAAGGGCCTCATCATTTATCTAGATACAGTCAATAGAGATCATAGGAGAAAAACATTGCACCTATTTGTTGCTCAATTTTTTGGTTGCCCTGGTGACAGGAACTTCCTTACTGAGCTTTTTCCTACTTCTGCCCTGGCACATCTGAGGTCAGGGCTCTGCTCAGGAGCAGGATTTTTGTTCTCATGTTTTCTCCCAGCCATTCTACCCCTAGGCTAGCCAGAGATTTGATGGGATCGATGACATTACCTCCGGCTACCCACTGTTCACGTTAATTCAGAGAAGGGTTTCCTCTGCTACATTTTAACTTCCCTGCCTCAGACTGAGCCTCAGATTTTTTCTTAAAACACCCACGGAAATGTATTCCTAAAGAAGAGCAGGGCATTCACTTCTCTTTTAAACAATTTTGTTACTCCCAATTCCATGTAGAGAATGAAGATGAATTTTTTGTTTGTTTGTTTGCTTTGGTTTTGCTACAGGGCAAATGCATTCTGGGGGGTGGGCACATGCGCCCTGTGATTTTCAATACCCTGGGTCCAGGACTTGAACCATTAAGTCAGCCATGTGAGAAACAAGTCTTTAATCTCCATACCACCTGCTGGCTCAGATTTTTTTCTTTTTCTTTTTCTTTCTTTTTTCTTTTTTTTCTATTTTTTGCCATAGGGTGCTTGAGCTCAACAAACAGTCACAGAGAGACACGGAGAAAGAAAAAATGTCCCTTACCCCCTTGCGATTTGCAGCATGCATGCACACGTGCTCAGCTTGACTTTCAAGCCACTGAGTGTGGAACTCCAATATGATCAACCACGTGAAAGTCCAGCACCTGAATCATTATGCTATCTGCTGGTCTCTGGAATTTTGTTAAGTTTCTTTGTTTTGTTTGCATATTTATATTGTTAAGAAATAGAATTTTTCCTGTTACAATGAAATGTTATAAATATAATAGGTTAAACATCTAGAGTACAAAATAGAGCCCCTTTCACAGTCATTGAAAGTTTAACTGCAGGGGCCCACAGGTGGCATGGTGGTTGAGGCACTGGACACCCACAGCTAAGTTAAAGTCCCAGACTTGGAGGGTTAAACGTCACTCTAGGTACATGCACATGTGTGCCTGAGATTTCAAGAGGAAAACAAAGCAGAAGGGATTGCAGTGTAGCCACTTTCCTGGGACAATGCTCTTTCACTGTCTCTCTCTGAATCCAGCGAAAAGGAAAGAAAAAGGATCAAAAGCTTCACTGCAATGTGCTACTTCAGGGACTATTGTAGTGAGTTCTGTGCTGTGAGCCAAGGACCAACTGCCTGGGCTCAAGACACGCAGAAGCCAGGATGTGCCTGGGGGTGAGGTACAGGCAGCAATGCGGAAAGGAGCCTGGGCGAGTGCTGAGGATCAGATGGCCATAGAGGGCACGCCTGTCTGACTTCTAGTAAGGCTCATCCCACAGAAGCCTCTTAAGCTGCAAAGATCTGGAGTGATGTGAATGATGTGGCACTGAGAAAATGCCTCCAACATGGAGGATGGGTTAAGTCCATGAGCACCAAGACCAGAGAGGGCTTACCTGCTCATTGAGGGGAGCCAGGGGAAAAGGTAAAGATGGGGAGGCGGGTGGATCTAACCACCAGGTCGCTGTGAAACACGGTCAGTTATCGCCTCCACCCCCCTTTTTGCCCACCATGCCTCTGAGGCCTCCAACTACAGAGACACACACCTGGAGTCCCTACGATCTCCATCGCGAGCAATACCACTTTCAGTTCGGCCAGACATACATCACTGCCCCAAACTGTTCTGCATTCTTGACGTCAAAGCTTGAAATAATGGAATCCCTGTATAGTTACTTTTTACTGATCAGTTTTTAATTCTGATGTTTAAAAATCTTTGTTTTGTCATACAAGGTTTGGACACAAATTATCTATTTACTAAAGATCATTTACCACTGTGAGTGCTTATCCTGTATTTATTTTTTATTTCATTAAAAAAAAAAGAACACCATGCAGGTTATAGTTTTCAAATTCAATTTGGGAAATTCAATTAAATTTTTTTAAAAGTTCGACTACTGGGGACCAGCAGGTGACATGTGACTAAGGCACTGGACACTCCCACATGGCCGACCACGGTTCAAGTCTGGACCTGGTGGCTTGATTTTTCACTTTCCCTCTTTCTTTCTCTCTGTGTCTCTCTGTGGTCAAATTAAAATAAATGAATGAATAAGTAAAATTAAATAAATAATTCTTTTTTCTAAAAAAGTCCAGATACTATATTTTTTTCTTGGACACCTCTACACCCATGACAGAACTTTAAATACAGCAAAGTTTTCCATTTAACGTCAACAAGTTAGATGTTCCATCGTGTACGTCCAACCAAGCACACACCTCCAGGACATAGCAGACACTCTTCATCTTACTGGTGTGTGGTCAATTAACAAAGACATGGAATCAAACCACATGTCTAAGAACAGATGAATGGATTGAAAAAATGTGGTACATATGTACAATGGAATACCTATTCAGCCAAAAAATACAATGAGACCTTGGCATTTGATAAAAGTGGATGATGATGGAAGATTTAATGCTAAGCAAAGCAAGCCAGACTATGAACGAGAGGCAGTGTATGTCCCCACTCAGTATATACTGACTGCCAGCACTCTATGACAGAGACTGAAAGACTGGCAGGTGTAAAAGCAGGGAGGGCACCTGTGGGTACTGGAGATAGTGTGGGAGGGTGTTAGAGAGTGGGGGGTCCCAGGGAGGAAATCTAGAAGGGAGACCAAAACATCTATCTAGTGGACAAGATAAATGGAAAATGATGATGGTGGATATGGTAACGGCTTTGACTGGATTCAGACCCACTGTACGTGTGCTGGGAAAATTCATTTTGTGTACTGTAAATATGTACACTGGTTAAATGTAAAACGAGCAAACAGAACAAAGAAAGAGAAAAATATGCTTGAAATCTTTCTGCTGCTGACATTTTCTCCAGGAGATGTTTGGGCTATACTGTAAATAAACTGTCAGTTATAGATGATGGCAGGACATTATATAGCAGGCAAAGAAAATAATAGAGACCTTTGTGTTTGTTTTAATGACAAAAAAAATGATAAGCCTGTAGTTTATTATTTTTTTTCAGTAAATTACAATGTAATGTCAAGAGAAAATTTACTTTCCCAGTTATAACATTTGGACATTGACGAATGCCTTGGAGAATATTAGCCAAATAGTGAAACCCGAGAGTAACTGTGAGCAGATCACGAGTCAGCTGACCTCCCACCTCGTAGTCTCACTAGTTTAATCCTGCAAATATACCAAGGGAGTCCAAGTTCTCTGCAACAAGAATATATAAAATATTTATAAGTCTCTGAATGAATATCACATATAGTCTTATTTCCAAGGTGTCAACATAAAGAACTTTTTTAAATGCTCTTATTTTAAAACTAAGATCAAGTGTCACAAGGTCATATGAAACTAAAACCCTCACATAGCCGGGACTATCTCAGTCCTTTTCTGTTTTCATGTCAGTTGTTCGTGGAAAATAAAGAAGCCTGAGGGAGACGACGGAAGACATCTTGTAGGAAATAAATGACTTCAAGGAAAATAATGACATGCAGAGAGGTGGGGGCCTATGAGGAGGTTTAAGTTGAAAACACAGAGCTTAAAACAGAAAGGGAAGGAAAACAAAATAATGCTGAGAAGGAAGGTCTAACATGATTAGAGGTTCAGGAATATTTATTGAGCTTGAATAGAGGAGACAACAATCACAAAGACCCGAGTCTTTTAGAAGAGACCCAACCACTCTGGGTCCACCCTTCCCTGACCTTTAATTCTAGCCAACTTGAAGACGCTGCCACACACTCCAGCCCATTCCGTACGCCCAGAGCTCAGGGAGGTTCCACACACTGAGGTGTAACCAAACCAGGCTTCACTGAACTTTGCCATGCTTCACTCTCACGTCATGGATTCCCAGAATTCCGTTACTTAGCATGGCTGGTTTAAAAACTGCAAGATGAACAAGGAAACTGGGTTCTTGGGGGGTCTTTTGGGATTCTAGGGTAGAAGCTACTTTTCCAATAACTTATAAACTAAAAACTTGTACTGGTTGGTACAAGGACATTTTCAGGTCTAAATTTTCATAAGTCTGTTTTAAACCAGGAGATAGAAGCCACCTAGTATGTTATTGTTTCTCTGAAGCTGTTTTGAGGTACGTATCTACCAACTTGAAGATACTTGGGTTTATCATAAGGATTCGATAAAATTTTGATAAGTACAATAATCTGGTCATTAGAGAGAGCATGTGTCTTTTCTCTCTCTCATTTTAGCACAAAAGAGCAAGAGAGGGAGAGAGAATGATGGCATTCCCAGAATGTCGTCAAAATCCACATGAAAAATGATGGAGTTCTAAACTAGGGGGTCATTGGGAAAATCATGATGCAGTTTGCATAGAAAAACAGAAAAATCCGTTATTGCTTCTCTGATGACTTAATACATACAGCAAATTTAATATTACGCTTGAGAAAAATTTACATCTATGTAATACCATATAGTGTTCCAAACCTTTCCATATACATTTTCCATTTATTTTTCTACTAAAGTCATGTAATATCAGCAAAAAAGGTATCAGAGTTTCAGAACGGAATTTGACAGTGTTGGCATACTCACAGGTAGTGGTAGAGGCACAAATTAACGGAATAAACTCTAGGGTTTTTGTTTTCTGGACAATAATGCTCACTCTCGGACTCTGAGCTGTGTGGCGATCTTTCTTTCTGTCCTTCTAAAATATATTCATAAGCCGCCCCTCAGAAAGTCCCGAGGACCCGCATTTGCAAAGATCTATTTATGTCCTCCATCACAAACTAAAGCCCTGACCTCCACAGAGAGTTCAGTCCCTCGACTCCTCAGCAGGTTCTCTTTCAGAACTTCTCTTAGAGAAAAATCCATATGTATCCTCAGACTCTTGTTATTTTTTCCAGTATTAGTCATTTTTTGCTCACTCAGCTGCAGAGTTATGAATTACTGGCTGCTTTTCTTCAGGAAGTAAATAATATATTGATGATAAAGTGAAATATCTGCATTTTTTTAAAAATTGGATTAGGATTAAAACAAGGAATATTTGTTGCCTAGTAAAGTAACTCTGTCAATCTGCCTTGTTATCTATTAACATTTCATCTCACTTCATGGAGGGGCCAGCAGGTGCCATGGAGGTTAAGGTGCTAGACACTCACAGGACTAGTCATGGTTAAGTCCCAGACCTGGTGGCGTGTTTCTCAATTTCCCTCTCGCTGTGTCTCTTTCTGGGAACTGCATGCACCCTACAGCAAGTTAAAAAATAATAATAAAACAAATAAAATAAAATGAGAAATCCTTAAAAATTATTTATGGAAAATGTATAATATGGAAAGCCTATACATAGGTTTATATATTTTAGCACCAAAATAAACTCATTAATTACATTTTCCTACAACCTTTTTGAAGAACTCTTAAGCTATGAAATAAATAAATATAATGAAATAAATATAAACAAATTCACAGAAACTCAAATCTAAATGAGCATGTAATTAACAATTCAAAAACCTCCGAAAGTTGAATCTATATTTACAAGACATATTTTTAGTTTGTTGGTAAACTGTTCATGCTACCTTCAAAACAAGTCTATATTTAGGCCTGGCTTCTTGCACTTTAAATTCATTTACATGAAGCAGTCAACAGTTCTAAAACTCAGACACTACCACTCCTCTCTACTTAGAATCATTCTTGGTGCGGTCAGTGGCACAGTTGCAACACACGAAGTGCTGCCCACTGGGGAAGGTCGCAGTCCGTGTCCCGGAGCTTCTCGGTGCACACCAGGACATGTGGGCCTGTGGTCTGGATCAGTTCTACCTGGGAGAGGGTATAAAGAACAGGGAGGGGGCATGCACGCTCCCTCTCTGTCTCTATCTGCCTTTCTCATTATGGAAGAAGCAAGTAGCTGAACTCTGAACATAAAACGCCCAGGGCCCGTCATCAACTTCACACCGAAAAGCAAACTCCACTGCACGGTCCCTGCAACCGGGCCTTGCTGTACTGGCCCCTACCCCGCCAACTCTATTCAGTGTCACACCTGAAAAGCGCCCTCCCTACACCCCAGGCCTGGGTCTCCTCTGCCTGTCTGCTTTTTACTGAGCTCCCTCCTCCTCACCATCCTGGGACCCTGTCCCATGAGCTGCCCACTACAGGAACCACTGTGTGGCTCTCCCAGCATCCACAGCCCAAATGGACACGTCTTGTAACAGGAGCACGTTTAATCTGACTGCCTTTCCTGCCCAATTTCATCTATCATATTCGGATCCATAATTTTAGTTTACCTTGGAGCCCTTGGCATCTAAAGCATTTCAGTCTCTCAGACACTGGACAAATATAAAGAAGGCTGCAATTTAGCAGTTAGGGTCAGCTTATCACAAGAGTGTAATGGGAAGCTAAGAAGGTGACTGTCATGAAATCATGCGAAAACTGGCGTGGGAACGCTTCCTGCCAGAGCCCTCAAAAACACAGCTTGTTTACGTGTAGGAGAATCCTCTGAGGGTGAGGGTGCCCTGAGTGGGAGAGGAGACTCACATCCAGCCCTGGGCGCTCCTCATGTCCCCAACCCACAGGCGAAGAGTGAGGGTCCACGGACGGACGCTGTGTCCTGATACCAGGGCTGCTGCTGACAGTGGAGGTTAGGAAGGCTGCACAGATTCGGGGGCGGGGGGGTGTGGAAGAGGAGGTTTCTCGGGCACCCTCAGTATCTTCATGACATTTTTACTAGACATACTTTTATTTCTAATAATATTGGCAAGTGTAAACCTACAGACAGGAAAACTGACTGCAGTTTTAGAGCCAGGGAATGAAGGCTCAGATCTCTTCGTCTGGGGGCAGCAGGGAGGCAGCTGAGGTGCTGGCTGAGGTCAGAAGACGCGGAGTGGAAACGGGACAGGAGTTGTAGATGCAGGCAGCATCAGCTCGTGGATACTGTGTGTTATGAAAACCGTGCATGGATTCCAGAAAACTTTCATTCCAAAATAAACTTAAATAAATATTCCCATGAAGTTTTCACAGTCTTTTGTATTAACTGTGACCTCAGGACCAGTGTGGAAGTGAGGGCTCTGCTTGTACTGCATAACTGCTCTGTCTGCCTCACGCAGGTGTTCACTGGTATACTCTGGCCTCCCTCCCCTCCGTCTTCCAGTCCTGTAAATATGTATTCAAAATGTGTATGTCTACGTGTATGTGTATCTACATCTGTGTGTGCATATGTGTCTGTGTACATGCGTGGTTACTGGAGGTTAATTTTACAGCTTAGTCTTTAGGGAACAGTACATTCAATACAATTTTGACTGCATTTGTTGAATACATACTACAACACAATGTCGAAAATGCGCTCTAACTTTCTTTTTATGCTGGGGAGAGTGAGAATTTCTTTACCTGCAAGAAATACGCATGCATTTTGTTAAATAAAGATGTAGAATCACCTTGCTGCTTTAAGGAGTTCACGTGCCTGTAGAAGGATGCATACGGATGTAACTGGCCCAGCGTCCTAGCTGGCTGAGTGAGCACCCCAGATCCTGGGAGGACCAGGAGGGGACAGGACCGTGGGGTGGCCGTGCGCCCGGAGAGTGTTTCTCACTTTCTCTTTCCTTCTCTCTTTTCTGTCTCTCTCTGCAAGCAGACATGGCCTGTCACAATATTTCTAAAATGAATAATAAATAAGTGGAGCCGACGTTCTGTGTTCTCGGTCCCTGGTGCACAGAAACGCGGCCGGGGGGACGAGCTTCCTACAGTGTCTGGGGAATGTCTGAAGGGCAGCCTGTGGTTTCTAGCAGAGTCTACGCTGTGGCCTTCCTAGCAGACGCTGCCCCGGGCAGATACCAAGGACACCCATACCTCGGCATGTCTGTCATCTTCCTGCAGCCCTGCTGACCTGCACACAGACCCAGTGTCACACAGGAGGCCTCGTGAGACCGGCAAACCCCGCAAGGCCAGCTCTCCTGCAGACTCACCTCTCCACGCTCGCTGGCCCTGAGCCCTGGAGTCTGGTCCGGCAGAGCCTGCATCAGCAGTCAGCCTGGCCCCAATACTGCTCAAGGACCCTGCCATGGCTCCTGCGGCCTTCACCCCTCTGCTCTGTTCAGACCAGCACCTGGGCCCTATGTGAGCAGAGCCCACCCTGCCACTCCGCCCTTCCTGGAGCTCTGCTGCCCCCAGACCCACACCCTCTAGCTGATGAACTGTCCCCTGTGCTGTGCTTGCCCCCCTCCGTCACTCACTCTGCAGTAAGCTCCCTCCTAACCCCGCTGTGCAGTTCCTGGCTCTGCCTGTACCGGGCTGCCCTAGCAGCTTTCCTGCCAAGTGCCTGGAGTCCATGACATGGTCACGCCTCTAAGTTAGACGGCAGCCCGCCACAGTGCTGCTCAAGTGGTGCTCCCAGGAAGGCTGAAGCCCCCGAGAAAGCTGGTACGAGTTTAGCTCAGTGTGAAAACTGGGTGCAGTGGTGGGAGCCTGTAGAACCAGCAAAATCCCATCTTAAGAGACTACACACCACACAAACACTCACAAATTGAGGAACTAAAGTGTGATCCAAGTACCTCAGTAAGGGAACCAGTATGTGTGTGTATGTGTGTCTGTGAGGCCAATGTCAGAGTCTGCAATACAGCACAGGGGGTATAAGGCTGACATGATATATATATATATATATATATATATCTAGGAACATGTTATCAGAGCATGAACTATAATTTTAAGTATTGTCTACATGCATTTTTCTCTTATAATTTCAATTAATTTGGGAAGTTGATGTTAGTAACAATTTACACATTAATAATTGGAAAAATACTCCATATCGGAGCAAAAGAAAAAAATTACTGCTGTCATTTAGATTTTTCAATCAGTCCTTGGCCTGAATTGAATGATCTACATTTTAATATAATTATAAATTAATGACTATAATTAAATCTCTTTTAGTAAATCCAAGAGAATTATGGTTACACATAGATATTATAAATTCAGTATCCTGATCTGATCTAGACAACTAAAATCGTACAGCTTTGTCCTGCTCGGTTGTTATAGAAATCGCTAGGATGACTTACTCTTTTCTCTGTTTTGTTCTCCAACGCACAGGGTGGGGATGTGTGTGCTGCAGTCACTATTCCTTCCATAAATGGATCAGCCTGAAGGAAGTGTGGCCACCATGAGTGCACTTACTGCTCCCCGGCAGGCTCTTCATTTCAAGGGGCATGGACGGCCTTTCCTGTAGGCAAGTTACAGTCAAAACAGCATTTTCCGAAAGCACTACTGTGGGTAACTGTGGACATCAGTCGGTCACTTGCTCTGCATGCAGCGCAGGATTCTCTGTACAGTAATACAACGGTGAGAAATACATTGCAGGGGTTCGTGTAGTTCCATAAACCCTGCTCCTTCTTGGTGAGCAGAAATGTGGAGACGATTTACCCATTTTAGAAACTGAACATTCTATCTGGGTGTTTTCCAATTTCTCTCTCTCTCTTCTCTCATAAGCACATTCTTGCAAATTTAAAACAAAATTAATATTTTTGTGATGGAAAAAATTAAAGGAGTAATTTTATAACATCACCTGGGTTTAAGCTACAGAACTATATTCCAAGAATCTACATGAATAACATGTCACCAAAAACCATCAAATAAATATACAAAAAGCCAGTGCATCAACTCTTCTTCCTAGGTGAGTTTAAAGAGCCTCAGTAAAACTTTACCTTGGGGGAAAAGTTCAGTTTGCTGCTAGACTACATGTCACAAAATCCTTTCTATTTCTAAAGAATGTCTAATGTTGGGACCAGCAGGTGACATGGTGGTTAAGGTGCTAGACTCCTACATGCCTGACCACAGTTCAAACCAAGGACCTGGACGCTTCCTTTCTGACTTTACCTCTCTCTCTCTCTGTCCCTTTCTAGTGAATACACATGCCCTATGGGAAATTAAAAACAACAGTATTAATAAATAAAGTTAAATAAATAATTTTTAAAAACCTATAATGTCGTTATTGAAAATACCTTACAGTATACTCACAGCTTAATTGAATAAGAAATCATAAATATTTGAATGACTTCTGTGAAATAGAATTATTGGGTTATGAGATGTCATGAAGTATTTTTCCTTTTTCTATGCAAAAATGCATCATCATTTTTCTGACAACTGAATATGTTGTTGTCAATAAATAAGACATAAGAAATATATGTACATAATGAATACTATTTTTAAGATGGGATAGAAAACAAGAAGAGTATTAAAGGAGGGGAACCGAGCAGGCTAGAAAGCATGGAGTTGATTAGGCCACTCAATCTCCACTCTTGCCTTTCCCCAACACCTTCATGAATGCTCTGGCCACATCCTTGTTGCGGAGGCTGTAGATGAGGGGGTTCAGCATGGGCGTGAGGATGGTGTAGAAGGCAGACACCACCTTCTCCTGTGCTGGAGAACGACCTGAGGTGGGTCGCATGTACATGAACAAACCTGCTCCGTAGTACATGGCCACCACCATGAGGTGAGAGGAGCAGGTGGAGAAAGCTTTGCGGCGACTCTCCCCAGATCCCATGTGGACCACAGCTAGAATAACACGGGCATACGAAGCAATGATTATGCCTACAGGAATAACTATCATTAATATACAGCAGATGAAAAGAATCTCTTCGAATGTTGTTGTGTCACTGCATGAATGCATCAGTAGGGAAGGGAAGTCACAGAAGAAATGGGCTATTTCCCGGGATCCACAGTAGGAGAAGGAAAATGTAGCTACAACATCGATGACACCATCTGTAGAGCCCAGAATCCAGGAGGAGGCGGCCAGGAGTCCGCAGATCTTGGGGCTCATAAGATCAGTGTATCTTAAAGGGCGACAAATGGCAATGTAGCGGTCATAAGCCATGACAGCCAACAGAAAGCATTCAGAGCCAAGTAACGATATGTAGAAGAAAATCTGTGTGGCACAACCAGTCACCGAGATGGCCTTGCTTCCAGACAAGTAGTTGGCGGCCATCTTGGGCACCGTGGTGCAGACGAGCATGAGGTCCATGAGTGAGAGCTGGCCCAGCAGGACGTACATGGGGGTGTGCAGACGGGTGTCCACACAGATGAGGAGCAGCATCGCCGAGTTCCCCAGGACGGCCACTGAGAATATGCCCAGGACCAGAGAGAAGAAGAAGGTGTGGGCAGGGCTGTGGTCGAAGATCCCCAGCAGGATGAAGTCAGAGCTGAAGGTCTGATTCTCCCAGGCCATGGTGAATATAGTTTCTGTCTATTACCAGAAGAGGTGAAACCAGCTTATTAATTTAGGAAGCAAATAACCAATGCTTTATAAAGCATGTGGTTCTGGTAAATTCTGAAGTCAAGATGAGTACAGCATTACCAGGATTAGGAGCTAGAATACAAGAGGTATAGCATTGGACAGATTGTGTTTTCTTGGTACTCACTTATGAACTTGTAGGGTTTGTCCCCACCTCTGCTCCTGACCATATTTTTTTTAATTGAAATTATTAGTATACCATGTGGAACAGTCTGTGATTGACAGAATTTTAATGAAAGAAATATGTCTCTAATTTAATAACCAGAAAAGAATATGTCTCAAAAGTAATGAGCACTGGAAACACCAAAGCCTTTTACAGATCAATTGGTTAAAAAAAATTCAACTTCAAGGAGCATGGGGCAAACACGATACCGAGACTGAGAACGAGGTCTGTGCCAGGCTGACATACTTCACCTCTCCGCACAGAGAAGTCGGCAGCACGCGACCCGTGACACCCTGCTCATGGTCACAGCCACAGCAACCCAGTAATCGTCGGAATCACGGCCAGACATTGAGAGATCGGAATCACGGCCAGACATTGAGGGGGGGTGGTGTCACTGACTGAGGTCATGGGAAAGACACCGTGAGGGCTGGAACTGCGATGATGAAGCGAAGCAGGACGTGAGTGACGTGAGGTTGCGTATGATCACCCGTGCCTGCTGCACCGGTTCCACCCTTTGTAACAGGAATGATCAGGAACAGGACAAAGCAAAGAGCAAACTCCTCATGCTGGGAAAGCGAGCACAGCAGCCCCATTTCTGACAGAAAATGCACCCCGAACATGCTCCGGCAGCGGGGTCTGTGACAGCTACGAGCAAGGCACTGAGGGTCTCGTGGACTGAGCACTGGATGGACACGAGGTCCCCAGAGGGACATGGCATAGATCCCATTACATGCAGTCTAAACTCACACGTGAGAGAGCATTTCAGAACTGTGTGAATACAGGGAGAACGTCACCTACAGCATGGCCCAGAGGGGTTACTGGATCAGAGAGAGTCTGTGTATCTAACAAACTCGTGGCAAATTAACTTTGTGTGTACTGGACATTTCGTAGAACAGTTACAAATATATGGGGTCATTGGAAAAGCCATGACACATTTTTGGATAGAAAATCATAGAAAAATAATTCATGACTTTTCTGAAAAACCAATATATAAAGGTCTTAGACGAGCTCAAGGCAACTGCAAATCAACTGTTAATATCAGTTTTTTCTAATTAATTTTTTATTTGCATTTAATCACTGTACATCTTTGTAGTGTATGACATGGCTTTTCGAAGAAAGAATGCAGCGCGTATTAGTCAAGTCAAAGGCCTTACCCTGTGTCTTATCATCAATAGGTAACTGAGCTGCGACTACGAAGAGATGCGAGTGTGACCCAAACCTGCCTTCTAAGTCACTGGGGTATGCCCTCCTCTCCTCGGCCACCTTTCTCCTCCTGACTCTCATCCACCCCAGTTTCCTTCTCAAATCCAGAATACCAGGACACGAAAAAGAGAAAACTAGTTCATTGCATTGTTCCCACTGATGAGCTGGGCAGGTAACAATTATAACTCGGTCAGCTTCAGGTCTCTTAGCACTAAAAGGAGAGTCCTACTACATTCTCCAAACTAATATTGTGCAGATAAAAGTGAAAGTATGTTTCTAAATATTTTAGCATAAAGGACACTTAAGATAAAAATCAGTCAGCAGTGCGATCATGCAAAATTTGGCAGGAGCTCCCCCAGACTCACCTGGCTCTGTCCCCTACCTCTCGGTAGAGCACAGCTAATATGTATTTCCAATGCGAGCATAGGTTCTTGGAAAGGCAAAAGATGTATCTTGCATCATCATCAAAAAAATGTAGCAACACCTCACATAACTGGAATCTTTATTTGTATTGACAAATGAATGGAAAGACAAAAACTTAGAATGTTGGCCCAGAGAGGGCTCCAGTCCCTTGTCTTTAATTATAAGTGTGTATCATCTTCATCTTCTCTCCTAGGACGAGAGCCAGAAATAGCTTCATTTCCTCAAAAGTGCTTCCTAGAGGGAGGATCACTGGGACCCTTCCTGGCACGTTAGTGTGAACTTTCTGCTCCCTCTCACCGACACCACAGTGAGGAAAGGGTGATTGCCTCTGGGCACACTAGCATGTGAACACAGAGCGCGTGCACACCTTGTACGTGTCAGCACTCCTACCATCACGGCAGTTTCTCCACTGCTTTCCTCCTCGAGGAGACCGAGGACAGAGGCTTCAGAACCTCGCCCGAGTCACAGGGCCGGGGAGTGGCAGACAGGGCCCTGGGACGCGGCGTCGATGGCCTCTGCCTTAGTTTCTCTCTTCCTTGGGCTCCATCCCTTATGACGTTGGGCATAATTGGCATTTTGAATATCTTGAGGTTCTCGACACAATTCTCTTTTCTACTTGTTTTCGCTGGTATATAAAAATCTGTTGACCATTGTATATAGATTTCAAATCTAAAAATGTCTCTTTGTGCTCTTGTATTTTTTATTTACTTTTTTTTGGTAGAAGTTTTTGCTATAGGGCGTGTGCACTTGCTAGAAAGACAGAGAGAGACAGAGAGACAGAAAGCGAGAAATCACCCCCCAGGTGTTTTCCACGACGCAATCCCTTCTGCTCCATTCTCCTCTCAAGATTTTGGGCACACACGTTCACATGATCAGTGTGAGTTTCAAGCCACTGGGTCCAGGAACAGGACCAGCAGTTGGCATAATGGCCATGTCGCTGGACTTCCATGTAGTCGACTGTGGTTCGAGTCTTGGACCCGGTGGCTTAAACTCACGCCAGGTACGTGTGCAAGATCCTGAGAGGAGAAGGGATCGCAGTGTGGCCATCCCACCAGGGCGTTATTTTTCACTTTCTGTCTGTCTGTCTCTCTGTCTTTCTGGCGAGTGCACATGCCCTATAGCAAAAACTTCTTTAAAAAAATCAAAAGAGAATTGTGTCGAGAACCTCAAGATATTCAAAATGCCAATTATGCCCAACGTCATAAGGGATGGAGCCCAAGGAAGAGAGAAACTAAGGCAGAGGCCAACGACGCCGCGTCCCAGGGCCCTGTCTGTCCCCCGGGGCCCTGTCTGCCACTCCCCGGCCCTGTGACTCGGGCGAGGTTCTGAAGCCTCTGTCCTCGGTCTCCTCGAGGAGGAAAGCAGTAGAGAAACTGCCGTGATGGTAGGAGTGCTGACACGTACAAGGTGTGCACGCGCTCTGTGTTCACATGCTAGTGTGCCCAGAGGCAATCACCCTTTCCTCACTGTGGTGTCGGTGAGAGGGAGCAGAAAGTTCACACTAACGTGCCAGGAAGGGTCCCAGTGATCCTCCCTCTAGGAAGCACTTTTGAGGAAATGAAGCTATTTCTGGCTCTCGTCCTAGGAGAGAAGATGAAGATGATACACACTTATAATTAAAGACAAGGGACTGGAGCCCTCTCTGGGCCAACATTCTAAGTTTTTGTCTTTCCATTCATTTGTCAATACAAATAAAGATTCCAGTTATGTGAGGTGTTGCTACATTTTTTTGATGATGATGCAAGATACATCTTTTGCCTTTCCAAGAACCTATGCTCGCATTGGAAATACATATTAGCTGTGCTCTACCGAGAGGTAGGGGACAGAGCCAGGTGAGTCTGGGGGAGCTCCTGCCAAATTTTGCATGATCGCACTGCTGACTGATTTTTATCTTAAGTGACCTTTATGCTAAAATATTTAGAAACATACTTTCACTTTTATCTGCACAATATTAGTTTGGAGAATGTAGTAGGACTCTCCTTTTAGTGCTAAGAGACCTGAAGCTGACCGAGTTATAATTGTTACCTGCCCAGCTCATCAGTGGGAACAATGCAATGAACTAGTTTTCTCTTTTTCGTGTCCTGGTATTCTGGATTTGAGAAGGAAACTGGGGTGGATGAGAGTCAGGAGGAGAAAGGTGGCCGAGGAGAGGAGGGCATACCCCAGTGACTTAGAAGGCAGGTTTGGGTCACACTCGCATCTCTTCGTAGTCGCAGCTCAGTTACCTATTGATGATAAGACACAGGGTAAGGCCTTTGACTTGACTAATACGCGCTGCATTCTTTCTTCGAAAAGCCATGTCATACACTACAAAGATGTACAGTGATTAAATGCAAATAAAAAATTAATTAGAAAAAACTGATATTAACAGTTGATTTGCAGTTGCCTTGAGCTCGTCTAAGACCTTTATATATTGGTTTTTCAGAAAAGTCATGAATTATTTTTCTATGATTTTCTATCCAAAAATGTGTCATGGCTTTTCCAATGACCCCATATATTTGTAACTGTTCTACGAAATGTCCAGTACACACAAAGTTAATTTGCCACGAGTTTGTTAGATACACAGACTCTCTCTGATCCAGTAACCCCTCTGGGCCATGCTGTAGGTGACGTTCTCCCTGTATTCACACAGTTCTGAAATGCTCTCTCACGTGTGAGTTTAGACTGCATGTAATGGGATCTATGCCATGTCCCTCTGGGGACCTCGTGTCCATCCAGTGCTCAGTCCATGAGACCCTCAGTGCCTTGCTCATAGCTGTCACAGACTCCGCTGCCGGAGCACGTTCGGGGTGCATTTGCTGTCAGAAATGGGGCTGCTGTGCTCGCTTTCCCAGCATGAGGAGTTTGCTCTTTGCTTTGTCCTGTTCCTGATCATTCCTGTTACAAAGGGTGGAACCGGTGCAGCAGGCACGGGTGATCATACGCAACCTCACATCACTCACGTCCTGCTTCGCTTCATCATCGCAGTTCCAGCCCTCACGGTGTCTTTCCCATGACCTCAGTCAGTGACACCACCCCCCCTCAATGTCTGGCCGTGATTCCGATGATTATGGGGTTTCTGTGGCCTTGACCATGAGCAGGATGTCACGGGTCATAAGAGCTGATAAGTCTTCTTGGAGGAGAGATGAGGTCGAGACATTGAACAGATATATTTGAAAATGTGTACCCTCTCTTTCTTACAAAGTTTAGAGTTATTTCAAGAGAAATAGTGAGATTATGTAAATAAATAAAAATAAAACCAGAAAATTTTAACTAAGGAAAAAATTTGGAGTTCAAAATATTCTACCACGTAATGTGAATGGCTCCAAGGTGTTAGCAGGTACTCTTGGAAAATCAGAAAGAGGAGATCTCGAGATCTCAGCGCTGTGTGAGAACGGGTGCTCGCGGCAAGCCTCCCACCCTAACGCTGTGACCTCAGTGTCCCTCCTCGTCTGGCAGTGTGTACTCCTGGGTAACTTGGATTATTACGAACACCTTACCACACACTTACTTCAGTAAGAATCTGTACAAATGCCTCTTAGAACCCTGTTTCCTGGAATTCAGTGTTAATATCATCTATACCTGGATAATTCACCCTGGCTCGAATTTGGTCTTACCTTTCTGGTGCCGGAAAGTAAAGCATCCCGTCATTGACATCCTACTGCTGCAGACAGAGCTTCGATCTTTTGGGTTATTGAGAAAGTCATGATGCATTTTTCATAGGAAAATATAGCAAAATAGATCATGACTTTCCAGATGACCTAATAGTTTCCTCATGAAAAAACAATATTTTTATCTTAATAGAATGTTCCTGAATAAATATCCACATGGGCACGAGGCAATGCATCGCTTAACACCTTCAGTTCTATTGCTATTAAAATGCTGTGCGCTTTTGACATGGTCATATCTCACCACGTTCTCCGTGACAAGCAGACTCCGTAGCATTTCAACACCAGAGTGTGCAGGGAGTTTAAAGCCGTGGAGAGGCAAGACAAGATGATGCACAGAAGAGTGTGTCTATGTAATCTCATCTTGACTAATCGTGTAACTGAGAAATTCCAGGCAGACATACAGGTTTTCTATGTGTCAGCCAGGCCCATTTTAATATTGCATACCGCAGTCAAATTTAACAGCTATGTGGTAAAGACAATGGTCCAGTAGAATCGATCAATACTTTTTGTCAAGTTAGTACCTAGGAAACAATGATCTTCAACTTTTTTGTTATTGTTTTAATTCAGTCAATATACAATCAAAGATCCAAATGAAAAATACACGACAAATCAACAATTAGCTTAAAATTGTTGGGATGAAGAGAAGTATCGTCATGTGTACTTTAATCCTCATGAACATATATAATTAAACCAACTTGTGAAATAGCCTGCTACACCACAGAATTTGTTAACTTCATAATGAAAAATGTCCTATTTTTTATGTTTCCTCCTCTTGTACCTCACACCTGCCCTCTGCCATCCACTCTCTACAAATCATTCTCCCCCTTACAGTCTCCAGCATCCACACCATCCTCTCCACCATCACATCTTCAAGTCCTTCAGTCTCTGGCATAGTACTGAGTACAAATTGAGTGGGGATATACAATGTATATCTTTCAAAATCTGGCTCACTTTGCTCAACATTAAGTCTTCTAAATTCATTTATTTAGTCAGACAATAGGATCATATTGTTTCATATAACTGAACAATATTCCATGGTATGTATGTGCCAGTTTTTCAACCCAGTCATCAGGGTTTTTTATTTAATATTATTTATACATTCAATCACCATACATCATTTAGATTGTAAAGAGACTTTAGCCAGCATGATATATACTTCAGTCCAGTTGAGAATACTACACATGTCATCATCAAAAGGTAATAAACCATATCTGTGTCCCACAAATGTCTTACCTCTCTACTTTTTCCCCAAGATTTCCTTTCCTACACTCTTCTCCTCTCCCACTCGCCTTCTACTTTGTTCCCAGTTTCCATACCAATTTTCAATGCTTTTTAAGTCCTCCAATCTTTCCGTCTCTACCATAGAGTATAGACAGTCGGTATATGTTAAGTGAAGACCCAGTCATCAGTTTTTGGACACTTAGGTTGGTTCCATGTTTTAACAATTGTTAAAATAATGCTGCAATAAACATGAATGTATAGATATCTTTCTGACTAAATGTTTTCCTGTCCTTTTGAGTAAACACCAAGAAGTGGGAATATTGGGTCATATGGAAGTACTACTTGTAAGTTTTTGAGAAACCTCCATATTGTTTTCCACATAAGGTGGACTTATTTACATTCCCACCAACAGTGTTAGATGGTTCCCTTTTCAGTACAGCCTAACCAGGGTTTGTCGCTAGTTTTTTTAATCCTGGTCATTCTAACTGGGGTTAAATTATATTTCATTGTAATTTTAATGTGCATTTCCTTTATGACAAGAGACTGAACATTTTTTTCACATGCCTCTTGGCCATCCATATGTCTTTCTTAGAGAGTTGTCTATTCATTTCATTTGCCCATTTTTTTAAAATTGGATTATTCATTTTTTTATGAGTGAGCTGTTTGACTTCCCTATATATTCTAGATATCAATTCTTTGCCTAAGTAATAGTTTAAAAATGTTTTTCCCATTCTAAGGGTTGTCTTTTCACTCTAGTTACAGTTTCCTTTGCTGTGAGGAAGGTTTTAGCTTGTCGTACTCTCACTTGTCTATTTTAGGAACCGTTGCCTGTGCTTTAGGGTCTAATTTAGGAAATCTTTGATCATTATGCCAACTACTGGTCCCATGTTGTCCCAAAATTTCATTATGACTTTCCTTAAATGTATCTGTAGTATTATCCCAAAAATAAAGTTGTTTGGTCAAGACAGTCATATTTATGTTTCTTTTAAGTTGACAAAGTGGTCTAAAACAATTGGGGATGGGCTGCCCACTCCCTGCACTCCTTTTCAACATTAGTGCTGGAATTCTTAGCCAATGCAGTCAGACAAGAAAGCAAAATAAAAGACATTCAGTTAGGAAATGAAGAAGCTAAACTAAACATTTTTCTGAGTATTTTTTTTTAAGTTAGAGGCTCTATATTTAAATCTTTGATCCATTTGCCTCAATTCTAGTTAATGATGAGCTTCATTTTCCTGCAGATGGATCTCCAGTTCTTTCAGCATCATTTACTAAAAAGACTTTTCTCTCCACTGCATTGTCTTATATTCTTTATCAAAGATCACCTGACTGTATGATTTGGAGTTTATTTCTGTATTCTCTATTCTGTTCCATTGATCTATGTATCTATATTTGTGTTAGTACCATGCTGTTTTGATTATCACTGCTTTGTAATATACTTTAAAGTCAGGTAATGAGATGCCTCCTACTTTTTGGTATAGAATTGTCTTGGCAATATCAGGTCTTTTATGATTCCAGACAAATTTTGTAATTTTTTTTCTATTTTTGTGAAGACTGTCTCAGGCAATTGGATTGGAAACACATTGAAAAATTGTAAGTTAATTTGGGTAGGACTGAGATTTTGATTATATTGACTCTTCTACTTCAAGAGCACTGAATGTCCTTCTACTTTTTGTATGATGCTCAATTTCTTTTTTCAGCTTTTCATAGTTTTCCATGTAGAGGTCTTTCACTTCTTTGGGTTAGATTTATTTCTAGATATTTCATTTGTTTTGTAGCTTAGATAAATGGGATTACTTTCTTCAGTCCTATCTCAGTCTGTTTGTTGATGAATTAAAATGCTTTAGACTTTTTTATATTGAATTTGTATCCTGCTACCTCACTGAATTCATTTATCACTTCTAGGAGTTGTGGGGGAATTTCTTTGGATTTTCTATATGTATAATCTTATCTGCAAGTAAGGCTAGTTTAGCTTCTTCATTTCCTAACTGAATGTCTTTTATTTTGCTTTCTTGTCTGACTGCATTGGCTAAGAATTCCAGCACTAATGTTGAAAAGGAGTGCAGGGAGTGGGCAGCCCATCCCCAATTGTTTTAGACCACTTTGTCAACTTAAAAG
>NW_006203753.1:75648-103745 GCF_000334495.1 Tupaia belangeri chinensis
ACACTGATCATGTGAAAGTGTGTGCCCAAAATCTTGAGAGGAGAATGGAGCAGAAGGGATTGCGTCGTGGAAAACACCTGGGGGTGATTTCTTACTTTCTTTCTGTCTGTCTCTCTCTCTCTGATGTGCACATGCATCCTATACCAAAATCTTAAAAAAAAAAAGTAAATAAAAAATACAAGAGCACAAAGAGACATTTTTAGATTTGAAATCTATATACAATGGTCAACAGATTTTTATATACCAGCGAAAACAAGTAGAAAAGAGAATTGTGTCGAGAACCTCAAGATATTCAAAATGCCAATTATGCCCAACGTCATAAGGGATGGAGCCCAAGGAAGAGAGAAACTAAGGCAGAGGCCATCGACGCCGCGTCCCAGGGCCCTGTCTGCCACTCCCCGGCCCTGTGACTCGGGCGAGGGTCTGAAGCCTCTGTCCTCGGTCTCCTCGAGGAGGAAAGCAGTGGAGAAACTGCCGTGATGGTAGGAGTGCTGACACGTACAAGGTGTGCACGCGCTCTGTGTTCACATGCTAGTGTGCCCAGAGGCAATCACCCTTTCCTCACTGTGGTGTCGGTGAGAGGGAGCAGAAAGTTCACACTAACGTGCCAGGAAGGGTCCCAGTGATCCTCCCTCTAGGAAGCACTTTTGAGGAAATGAAGCTATTTCTGGCTCTCGTCCTAGGAGAGAAGATGAAGATGATACACACTTATAATTAAAGACAAGGGACTGGAGCCCTCTCTGGGCCAACATTCTAAGTTTTTGTCTTTCCATTCATTTGTCAATACAAATAAAGATTCCAGTTATGTGAGGTGTTGCTACATTTTTTTGATGATGATGCAAGATACATCTTTTGCCTTTCCAAGAACCTATGCTCGCATTGGAAATACATATTAGCTGTGCTCTACCGAGAGGTAGGGGACAGAGCCAGGTGAGTCTGGGGGAGCTCCTGCCAAATTTTGCATGATCGCACTGCTGACTGATTTTTATCTTAAGTGACCTTTATGCTAAAATATTTAGAAACATACTTTCACTTTTATCTGCACAATATTAGTTTGGAGAATGTAGTAGGACTCTCCTTTTAGTGCTAAGAGACCTGAAGCTGACCGAGTTATAATTGTTACCTGCCCAGCTCATCAGTGGGAACAATGCAATGAACTAGTTTTCTCTTTTTCGTGTCCTGGTATTCTGGATTTGAGAAGGAAACTGGGGTGGATGAGAGTCAGGAGGAGAAAGGTGGCCGAGGAGAGGAGGGCATACCCCAGTGACTTAGAAGGCAGGTTTGGGTCACACTCGCATCTCTTCGTAGTCGCAGCTCAGTTACCTATTGATGATAAGACACAGGGTAAGGCCTTTGACTTGACTAATACGCGCTGCATTCTTTCTTCGAAAAGCCATGTCATACACTACAAAGATGTACAGTGATTAAATGCAAATAAAAAATTAATTAGAAAAAACTGATATTAACAGTTGATTTGCAGTTGCCTTGAGCTCGTCTAAGACCTTTATATATTGGTTTTTCAGAAAAGTCATGAATTATTTTTCTATGATTTTCTATCCAAAAATGTGTCATGGCTTTTCCAATGACCCCATATATTTGTAACTGTTCTACGAAATGTCCAGTACACACAAAGTTAATTTGCCACGAGTTTGTTAGATACACAGACTCTCTCTGATCCAGTAACCCCTCTGGGCCATGCTGTAGGTGACGTTCTCCCTGTATTCACACAGTTCTGAAATGCTCTCTCACGTGTGAGTTTAGACTGCATGTAATGGGATCTATGCCATGTCCCTCTGGGGACCTCGTGTCCATCCAGTGCTCAGTCCATGAGACCCTCAGTGCCTTGCTCATAGCTGTCACAGACTCCGCTGCCGGAGCACGTTCGGGGTGCATTTGCTGTCAGAAATGGGGCTGCTGTGCTCGCTTTCCCAGCATGAGGAGTTTGCTCTTTGCTTTGTCCTGTTCCTGATCATTCCTGTTACAAAGGGTGGAACCGGTGCAGCAGGCACGGGTGATCATACGCAACCTCACATCACTCACGTCCTGCTTCGCTTCATCATCGCAGTTCCAGCCCTCACGGTGTCTTTCCCATGACCTCAGTCAGTGACACCACCCCCCCTCAATGTCTGGCCGTGATTCCGATGATTATGGGGTTTCTGTGGCCTTGACCATGAGCAGGATGTCACGGGTCATAAGAGCTGATAAGTCTTCTTGGAGGAGAGATGAGGTCGAGACATTGAACAGATATATTTGAAAATGTGTACCCTCTCTTTCTTACAAAGTTTAGAGTTATTTCAAGAGAAATAGTGAGATTATGTAAATAAATAAAAATAAAACCAGAAAATTTTAACTAAGGAAAAAATTTGGAGTTCAAAATACTCTACCACGTAATGTGAATGGCTCCAAGGTGTTAGCAGGTACTCTTGGAAAATCAGAAAGAGGAGATCTCGAGATCTCAGCGCTGTGTGAGAACGGGTGCTCGCGGCAAGCCTCCCACCCTAACGCTGTGACCTCAGTGTCCCTCCTCGTCTGGCAGTGTGTACTCCTGGGTAACTTGGATTATTACGAACACCTTACCACACACTTACTTCAGTAAGAATCTGTACAAATGCCTCTTAGAACCCTGTTTCCTGGAATTCAGTGTTAATATCATCTATACCTGGATAATTCACCCTGGCTCGAATTTGGTCTTACCTTTCTGGTGCCGGAAAGTAAAGCATCCCGTCATTGACATCCTACTGCTGCAGACAGAGCTTCGATCTTTTGGGTTATTGAGAAAGTCATGATGCATTTTTCATAGGAAAATATAGCAAAATAGATCATGACTTTCCAGATGACCTAATAGTTTCCTCATGAAAAAACAATATTTTTATCTTAATAGAATGTTCCTGAATAAATATCCACATGGGCACGAGGCAATGCATCGCTTAACACCTTCAGTTCTATTGCTATTAAAATGCTGTGCGCTTTTGACATGGTCATATCTCACCACGTTCTCCGTGACAAGCAGACTCCGTAGCATTTCAACACCAGAGTGTGCAGGGAGTTTAAAGCCGTGGAGAGGCAAGACAAGATGATGCACAGAAGAGTGTGTCTATGTAATCTCATCTTGACTAATCGTGTAACTGAGAAATTCCAGGCAGACATACAGGTTTTCTATGTGTCAGCCAGGCCCATTTTAATATTGCATACCGCAGTCAAATTTAACAGCTATGTGGTAAAGACAATGGTCCAGTAGAATCAATCAATACTTTTTGTCAAGTTAGTACCTAGGAAACAATGATCTTCAACTTTTTTGTTATTGTTTTAATTCAGTCAATATACAATCAAAGATCCAAATGAAAAATACACGACAAATCAACAATTAGCTTAAAATTGTTGGGATGAAGAGAAGTATCGTCATGTGTACTTTAATCCTCATGAACATATATAATTAAACCAACTTGTGAAATAGCCTGCTACACCACAGAATTTGTTAACTTCATAATGAAAAATGTCCTATTTTTTATGTTTCCTCCTCTTGTACCTCACACCTGCCCTCTGCCATCCACTCTCTACAAATCATTCTCCCCCTTACAGTCTCCAGCATCCACACCATCCTCTCCACCATCACATCTTCAAGTCCTTCAGTCTCTGGCATAGTACTGAGTACAAATTGAGTGGGGATATACAATGTATATCTTTCAAAATCTGGCTCACTTTGCTCAACATTAAGTCTTCTAAATTCATTTATTTAGTCAGACAATAGGATCATATTGTTTCATATAACTGAACAATATTCCATGGTATGTATGTGCCAGTTTTTCAACCCAGTCATCAGGGTTTTTTATTTAATATTATTTATACATTCAATCACCATACATCATTTAGATTGTAAAGAGACTTTAGCCAGCATGATATATACTTCAGTCCAGTTGAGAATACTACACATGTCATCATCAAAAGGTAATAAACCATATCTGTGTCCCACAAATGTCTTACCTCTCTACTTTTTCCCCAAGATTTCCTTTCCTACACTCTTCTCCTCTCCCACTCGCCTTCTACTTTGTTCCCAGTTTCCATACCAATTTTCAATGCTTTTTAAGTCCTCCAATCTTTCCGTCTCTACCATAGAGTATAGACAGTCGGTATATGTTAAGTGAAGACCCAGTCATCAGTTTTTGGACACTTAGGTTGGTTCCATGTTTTAACAATTGTTAAAATAATGCTGCAATAAACATGAATGTATAGATATCTTTCTGACTAAATGTTTTCCTGTCCTTTTGAGTAAACACCAAGAAGTGGGAATATTGGGTCATATGGAAGTACTACTTGTAAGTTTTTGAGAAACCTCCATATTGTTTTCCACATAAGGTGGACTTATTTACATTCTCACCAACAGTGTTAGATGGTTCCCTTTTCAGTACAGCCTAACCAGGGTTTGTCGCTAGTTTTTTTAATCCTGGTCATTCTAACTGGGGTTAAATTATATTTCATTGTAATTTTAATGTGCATTTCCTTTATGACAAGAGACTGAACATTTTTTTCACATGCCTCTTGGCCATCCATATGTCTTTCTTAGAGAGTTGTCTATTCATTTCATTTGCCCATTTTTTTAAAATTGGATTATTCATTTTTTTATGAGTGAGCTGTTTGACTTCCCTATATATTCTAGATATCAATTCTTTGCCTAAGTAATAGTTTAAAAATGTTTTTCCCATTCTAAGGGTTGTCTTTTCACTCTAGTTACAGTTTCCTTTGCTGTGAGGAAGGTTTTAGCTTGTCGTACTCTCACTTGTCTATTTTAGGAACCGTTGCCTGTGCTTTAGGGTCTAATTTAGGAAATCTTTGATCATTATGCCAACTACTGGTCCCATGTTGTCCCAAAATTTCATTATGACTTTCCTTAAATGTATCTGTAGTATTATTCCAAAAATAAAGTTGTTTGGTCAAGACAGTCATATTTATGTTCCTTTTAAGTTGACAAAGTGGTCTAAAACAATTGGGGATGGGCTGCCCACTCCCTGCACTCCTTTTCAACATTAGTGCTGGAATTCTTAGCCAATGTAGTCAGACAAGAAAGCAAAATAAAAGACATTCAGTTAGGAAATGAAGAAGCTAAACTAAACATTTTTCTGAGTATTTTTTTTTAAGTTAGAGGCTCTATATTTAAATCTTTGATCCATTTGCCTCAATTCTAGTTAATGATGAGCTTCATTTTCCTGCAGATGGATCTCCAGTTCTTTCAGCATCATTTACTAAAAAGACTTTTCTCTCCACTGCATTGTCTTATATTCTTTATCAAAGATCACCTGACTGTATGATTTGGAGTTTATTTCTGTATTCTCTATTCTGTTCCATTGATCTATGTATCTATATTTGTGTTAGTACCATGCTGTTTTGATTATCACTGCTTTGTAATATGGAAACACATTGAAATATTGTAAGTTAATTTGGGTAGGACTGAGATTTTGATTATATTGACTCTTCTACTTCAAGAGCACTGAATGTCCTTCCACTTTTTGTATGATGCTCAATTTCTTTTTTCAGCTTTTCATAGTTTTCCATGTAGAGGTCTTTCACTTCTTTGGGTTAGATTTATTTCTAGATATTTCATTTGTTTTGTAGCTTAGATAAATGGGATTACTTTCTTCAGTCCTATCTCAGTCTGTTTGTTGATGAATTAAAATGCTTTAGACTTTTTTATATTGAATTTGTATCCTGCTACCTCACTGAATTCATTTATCACTTCTAGGAGTTGTGGGGGAATTTCTTTGGATTTTCTATATGTATAATCTTATCTGCAAGTAAGGCTAGTTTAGCTTCTTCATTTCCTAACTGAATGTCTTTTATTTTGCTTTCTTGTCTGACTGCATTGGCTAAGAATTCCAGCACTAATGTTGAAAAGGAGTGCAGGGAGTGGGCAGCCCATCCCCAATTGTTTTAGACCACTTTGTCAACTTAAAAGGAACATAAATATGACTGTCTTGACCAAACAACTTTATTTTTGGAATAATACTACAGATACATTTAAGGAAAGTCATAATGAAATTTTGGGACAACATGGGACCAGTACTTGGCATAATGGCTATGTCACTGGACTCCCATGTAGTTGACCACAGATCAAGTCCCGTTAGCTTAAACTCATGCCAGATATATGTGTATGTGTGCCCAAGATCTTGAGAGGAGAATGGAGGAGAAAGGATTGTGGTGTGGCCATCCCCTCTGGGGGGTAATTTCTCACTTTCTGCCTGTCTCTCTCTGTCTTTCTGGTGAGCACACGCACCCCATAGCAAAAAAACTTTCAAAAAAAGAGAGTGAGAGAGGAAGAAAATTTGGGACAACAAAAATAAATCTTGTTTGTGTAAATTGTTCTATTACAGTAACTGGCAAGGTCAAGGTTACTGGGAACTTATGATGTTCAAATTGGTTGTTCTTTAAATAGTTGAAAATGAGTTATAATATATGAATACATTCAGTTGTATGATTGCTGGAAATTACCATTACAGTAAAATGCTCTTCCCCCAGCTGTTCAGACATCTCAGCCTCCTCTTATGGATACAATTTTACAAATAATTAAAACTAACTATATATATATTTAGTTTATATATGCCTATATATATATATTTAGTTTATATATGTGTGTGTGTATATACATATATATATATATTCCAGTCAGCCTCATGAAGCTGACTGCTGACTTCAAGATCCCATCTTCTTTGGTGGTTTTCTTTTAACTTCCTTGCCATGAATCCATTACTCAGTTTTGTTTGTTTTTAGCCTCTGCACAATAATGAGATGCATAAATAAATGAGTAAAAATGTATTTCTATTTAATCATCACCAGTCTTGTTTTCCTGTTTATAACTTGTTGACTGAAATCATCTCCTTTCATTCTTAACTTTTCTCATACCTGTATCATCACCTCTTACATTAAAATCCATGAACATTACTGTAAATTGGAAACTCTCTTCTATTCTATGCTCCTCTACACACTACTGTTTTTGCATACATGTTTCATTTATTGAATTCACTTCATGGAATTCATGTATGGATTGCTCATTCCTGTGTCACGGCCTCTTTCTCACTTCCTAGGAATCTGTCGTAACTGAGAAGATCCTGGGAGGTACGCAGGTTGTGTATGTGTCCGCCAATCATTTTCCAACATTGCATAACTCATAAATGTTACCTGAGAAGTAAAGTTCTCCCTGACCATTCTTGTAAAACTGACCACTACCAGGTATTTCTATTGCCCTCCTTTGACTTACTTGTCTCCATAGCATTTATTCTCTTATGCCAAACAGGGACTTGTTTTTCACGTCTCATCCTGCTCACAGCACTGCATGTGGCAGGGACTTTCTTTGCTGTTGTGACCACTGCTGTTTCCCAAGCCCAGCACACAGAGTTCAGTAAGTATTATTTGACCAGAGACCTCAAGTTCCTGAACTTCTGGTCGTGCACGTACTGTTCTCTATGGGGGATATTTCTACTAATGCCATCACCACGCACCTAAACTTATTGCCTTAAAAAAATAAAAATAAAGAATATTCTCTCACAGTACTAGAGGCCAGAGGTCTGAGATCAAAACAGCAGTAGTGCTGGTCACTTCTGATGCTCAGAGGAGACTCTGTTCAGGCCTCTCTGCTGGCATCTGATGAAGACAGCAGTCATTGGCCTTCCTTGAGTGATGGTGCAACACTGCAGTTCCTGCCACCCTCACCACATGGGTTCTAGTGGCATCTCTTTCCTCACATGGCCATCTCTTCCACTCTTTTTATTTTCTTGTCAAGAGTATGTGTACTTGCAAAAGAGAGAGACAGAGAGAGGGTAAAAAGAAAGCACCCCCACAGGGTGTGGCCAAGCCTTGATCCTTCTACAACTCTCCATCCTGCCAGGATTTGGGCAGGCACGCACCCACACCTGGAGTGTTTTGCTCAAGCTGCTGTGGCGTGATTTGCATTACAGTCGGCCATGTGGGATCCCTTAACCACTGTGCTATCAGACTGGCCCATGGCCATCTGGACTAGGGTCTTATTGAATCAGAGGCCCACCCTACTCCAGTATGACCTATCTTAACTAATTACATTCTTTATGTTTTTATTTCTAAATGAGTCCTCATGCAGAGGTGCTGGAGTTAGGATTTCAGCATACTTTTCTGGGGAGAAATAAAATTCAACCCATAAAGTTGAATTATAGAAAAAATAAATAAGTCCTAGGCTTTCAATTTATATCATTGAAAAATCTTTTTACAGTGTATCCACTTAGCATGTAGAAAATTTATTACAAATCAAAAGCCAGCACTCTAAACTATAAAGTAATCAGCAGGTATTGAGTTTTCTTTCATACTGGCAGGAATTCTGCCTGACGGTACATGAGCAGGGCACAAACCTCATTCCCAGTTTCTTTTACCGTGTCTGTTGCATACTCATAGATCTGATTTTTCCTATCAATTGACCTATAAAGGGTTTTAGATATTTTGAGCACTATTTGCTTTGCTTTTGGAACGTGTGTGTGTGTGTGTGTGTGTGTGTGTGTGTCTTTAACATTAGACACATATTCTTTTTGTAAAGGCTCTATCAATCACAGAATATTCCACATCTCATATGAATAATTTCAGTTGAGAAAAGGATTGTCAGGAGCAGAACTAGGGACAAGCCCCACAAGTTCATAAATGAGTACACAATCTGTCCAATGCTATACCTCTTATATTTTAGCTTCCTAATCCTGGTAATGCTGTAATGATCTTGACTTCAGAATTTACCAGAACCACATGCTTTATAAAGCATTGGTTATTTGCTTCCTAAATTAATAAGCTGGTTTCACCCCTTCTGGTAATAGACAGAAACTATATTCACCATGGCCTGGGAGAATCAGACCTTCAGCTCTGACTTCATCCTGCTGGGGATCTTCGATCACAGCCCCGCCCACACCTTCCTCTTCTCTCTGGTCCTGGGCATCTTCTCCGCGGCCGTCCTGGGGAACTCGGCGATGCTGCTCCTCATCTGTGTGGACACCCGTCTGCACACCCCCATGTACGTCCTGCTGGGCCAGCTCTCCCTCATGGACCTCATGCTCGTCTGCACCACGGTGCCCAAGATGGCCGCCAACTACTTGTCTGGAAGCAAGGCCATCTCGGTGGCTGGTTGTGCCACACAGATTTTCTTCTACATATCGTTACTTGGCTCTGAATGCTTTCTGTTGGCTGTCATGGCTTATGACCGCTACATTGCCATTTGTCGCCCTTTAAGATACACTGATCTTATGAGCCCCAAGATCTGCGGACTCCTGGCCGCCTCCTCCTGGATTCTGGGCTCTACAGATGGTGTCATCGATGTTGTAGCTACATTTTCCTTCTCCTACTGTGGATCCCGGGAAATAGCCCATTTCTTCTGTGACTTCCCTTCCCTACTGATGCATTCATGCAGTGACACATCAACATTCGAAGAGATTCTTTTCATCTGCTGTATATTAATGATAGTTTTTCCTGTAGGAATAGTCATTGCTTCCTATGCCCATGTAATTCTGGCTGTGGTCCGCATGGGATCTGGGGAGAGTCGCCGCAAAGCTTTCTCCACCTGCTCCTCTCACCTCACGGTGGTGGCCATGTACTACGGAGCAGGTTTGTTCATATACATGAGGCCCATTTCAGAACGTTCCCCAACCAAGGACAAAATGGTTTCGGCCTTCCACACCTTCCTCACGCCCATGCTGAACCCCCTCATCTACAGCCTCCGCAACAAGGACGTGGCCAGAGCGTTCATGAAGGTGTTGGGGAAAGGCAAGAGTGGAGATTGAGTGGCCTGATCACCTCCATGCTTGCAGTCTGCTAACATCTGCTTGTTGTTATTCTTTATTTCATCCTGTCTTAAAAGTGTCAGCCATCGTGTACATAGATTTGTTATACCTCGTTTATAGATAACAATATAAGTCTCCTATTTTCCAGAAATTATTCAAATATTTATTATTTTCTGTTCAATTCTGTGATGACTACACCATAAGGCATTTTCAACAAAGACACTGGAGGTTTTAAAAATATAACGGATTTTGTGGCATATAGCCTGGTTGTAAACACAACCTCATTTCCCAAGGTAAAATTTTATTAAGGTTCTTTAAATTCAACAATTCAACTAGGAAGAAGGGTTGATGTACTGGGCTTTATATATTTATTCAGTGCTTTATGGTGACGTTTTATTCTTACAGGTTTTTGGAATATAATAATATAATTCTTTAACTTAAATCTGGATGATGTCATAAAATTACCTCTTTAAGTTTTTTCCATCACAAAATTTAATTTTTAAATTTTCAAATTGAAGAGTGTGCTCACCTGAGAGAGAAGATGAGAATGCACTCTCATGGAGAACACTCATTCCTCCATTTCTCCTTCATTTGGCATTGGGGCTTGCACACACACACACACACACACACACACACACAGAGTGTTTTCCAAGCCACTGAATCCAGGATTTGAACTATATGATTGGTCATGTGGGATCCAGCCACCTTAACCACCTTGCAACTAGCTAGCCCACAAAAGTTTAAATTTTATCGTGGAATCCCAGGCCTACACTTGTCAAGGTAATCAAAATCCACCCTAGCTTCATACACTGACTAAACAAGTTACTAGTTTATTATTCAAATCCTCAGTGGATAGAGAATTCACAAGAGTCCATAAATTAAACTTTGAAATTTTATTACTGGTTATAAGACATTAAAATTTTAGTCATAAGTCAACTTTTCTGCATTTTCTTAGAGAAATATCTTGTTACATAGTGATATGACGGTTTTATGGCTTTGTTGCCATCAATATTTCCCTCAATTAAAATAGTTTAATCTGAGCAGCGTAGGCCTTATTCATATTATTAATTCAGAAGAGAATCAAATTTCTGAAATGGGTGAGTTGTCTCAGCACTTCTCCCACTGCGTAGGGTCAGAGTTTTTGGAGCTACAACCCCCGCAATGTAGCTCCACCTCTGAAGTTACAGTATGTAGACTAAGTGGCCATGCAGATTTCCACAGTGGCCCAAAGTAGTAATCATTTTATCTATAGAAAATATCGAAACAAACAAGGAAGCAAACAAACAAACAAGAAGCTACGGTGTTTCCTACTAGTGAAAGTGTCGGAAGACACGTAGGCTGCTCTGGGAGTTTACACGGCCGTTACAACAGAAGAGGGTCTTGTGGAGCCGGGAAGGGCAGCCTCACGCGGGTCCATTAGCAGAAGCACCTGGAGCAGCCTCTCCGCACCGGGTGGTCCAGCAGCACAAGGCGACGACTGAAACCCACTTACCCTGATGTCTTTGGCAGTGAGCCACGCGGTCAGCAGGGCACAGAGCCCGCCCTGTGGACAGCTGGTCAGCCACCTCTTTTCTTCACAGCCATTTTGCTATTCTTTTTTTTAACTTTGTGTAGCAATCATTTTCTAGGTGTACTTTGTGTTCACACTGGCCACCACACTGACCCTCGACTGTCAGGTCCCTCCTGCCCCTGCTGCACTGGGGGGTCAGCCCACCCCCTCCCTTCTCTACAAATTTACCGTGTCGTGATCATCCTGCGGGGAGGGGAGTCCTTACGGACACCTAACACATGTCATGGAATATTTTTCTTTAATTTATGCACACATCAGCACCCACACTTGCTCTTCTCTTTCGCTTCAGATCTGAGACCAGCCGGTTATGGCGGGGAGACGTCATTGTTTTCAACTAAGTCCCTGATTGAGGCTTCAAGAGACCAGACCAAAATAAAGTCACTCCTGATAAAATGCACATCATCGAACTGAAACTTCCAGAAAGCTAGTCCATCTCAAAGCAGACCAGTTTCCCCTAAAAACAAGCGATTCCTGTCTGTCTGCGTCCGTTCTACTAGGAAATAATGCACCCACACTTTATGGCTCTCTTTGGAAGGGACATCTTCATGGCTCACCTGGACTCACCAGAGTATTTCGTGAACATCTAGTTGCCCAAATGCATTTGTCTTTTACCCTCCAGACCCACTGTCCCCAAACATGGCTTAAGATTATGCAGATGACTCCAGGCAACCATGAGGCCATCTGTGTCTCTATCGCGGGGCTCCGTCAGGCATGGCTGTGGCTGTCTGCGGCTCCTACCCTGCACCCTCTCTCCTGTGACTTCTAGGAGTAAGGCTGCACTGAAATCCGTAAGATTATAGCAGATACTGTTCAGGGCACCGTGAGTCTTGTGGTGCCTGGGGACTGTCCGAACCCTGCCCCCAGTAAACTCCTTTGCTACTTACTCTGCCTGGACGTTTCCTGTTAGGTTGGCAGGAGTCTCACCAGCGTCCATCTGGCCCCGGGAGCAGCGTTCAAATGTCAACCGCTCAGCCACACTTTCTCTGAACACTTTGCTTAAAATTTCGAAACAATAAATTTTCAGTCCTATGTCTGATTTTATTTTATAGCATATATCACCTCTTAACATTGCATCAAGTTTTCTTATATATCTCGATGCTATTTTGTACTTTGATGGGAAGATACAGTTCAGTACGAATTTCTCTCAGACCCCAGAGAACTTCACAGTTATCGTACTGGAAGGCGTGCTCAGCTCGGTTTGCACTGCCTAAGCCATTTGTAATCTCTGCGACTGTGAAGGACAGAGTCGTCTCGGCCTCCTTCCACAGTTTGCCTGCCACACTGAGTCCTCTCCAAGGTGTCATAGAAATGATCAGGAGATTGTTTCATTCAGGTTTTTTTTTCTTAATTGACATTAAATTATTGTTCATCTCTGCAGTGTACAACATACTCCTAGCGTGGATATGGTGTATATGGGTCCGGTCAGACATTACCACATATTGTCAACAGATAACTTTTCACTTTTGTCTCTATTAGATGTTTCATATTTTTCCCTGAACCCCTCCACCCACCGTCCCTACACCCCACACTGCCTCCAGCACCCACAGCTGCCTGTCCCGCTATCACACTTCCTACCTTTCTGTTTCTGCCAGAGAGCGGACATCCAGTGTCCACTGGGAGGGGACATGTGATGTGCTCCTTTCATTGTCCAGCTTGTGTCTCAGCATTAACTCTCCCATGCTTGTCACTTTCCCTCCGATGTCCGGGCCCCACTGTTTTTATGGTTGAGTGATATTCCATAGAGTACATATGCCACAATTTTTCAATTCACTCATCTGGTTTTGCAATTCGGGTTGATCCCACGTCCCAGCAATTGTGACTAGTGCTGCAATACACAGGGATGGGCACATGCTTTTCCAGCCGAGTGTTTTCCTGCTCTTTGGGTAGATACCCAAAGGAACATTCTGGTTCTCTGTGGGAAGAAACTGAAGCTTTCCCTAAAATTAAGCTGTGGCTTTTATGTTTATGTGGATAAAGTCATCTCTGGTAAGAAAATTTTGACAAGGAATACAAACACATTGACTTTATAAAACTAATTTTTATATTTCAAATCACAGGTGACCAAAATATAAATGGCAAGAGGTTATTACCCCAAATCACCCATGCACAAGGGAAAGTGCATCATCAAAGATGCCTAAAATGTATCAGTAGAAAATTATCGTTTCATGTAAATGACTGTCCTATTTGTTGGTCATTTTTTCAGTTCCTTCTTAAATTTTGTTGAGATATTTTTGCCATGGGGTGTGTGCACTCATGAGAGACATAAAGAGATACAGAGACAGAGAAAGTGAGAAATCACCCCTTGGAGGGTATGGTCACACCACAATCCCTTCTCCTCCATTCTCCTCTTAAAACTTTGGTCATACATGCACACGCACCTGGTGTGAGTTTCAAGCCTCCAGGTACAGGACATGAACCATCTTTGGCCATGTGGGAACCCAGTGCCTTAACCACTATACCACCTGCTGGCCCTCCTTATTAATTTTTAACAAATGTTCAAAAAGTTTATTTACCGCTTCCAAAATAGAGAGAGAGAGAAGACAGAGGAGAGAAAGCAGCCCAGCAGGGTCCGGACAGCAGCCCAGCCTCGGCCATGCCCGTGTACTCAGGAAGGAGGCTGGGACTCTGCCCAGGGCTGGCAGAGCACTGGTCCTCACCCTGCCCACTGTGTGCCCTCCTACTGGTCCTCTCACACCCAGATGCTGACATCAGAGGGCAGGGAGGAAAGTAGTGCCTTGTTTATGGAGCGCGAGGATGAGTAAAGCTAGCTGTACTTAGGGATGAAAAGTATTTCCCCTGATTTTTATTTTATGAAGGAAAAAATAAAATCATCACACACAGATTTTGCCGTTGAAGCAAAACTCACATTGATCATTTAAGAACACAAGGAGAAGGGCCAGAAGGAACAGGGGTGGTTGAGGCACTGGACTCTCACGTGGCCAACTGCAGTTTGAGTCTGGGACCCTATGGCTTAAAACTTATGTGTGGCACATGTGTCTACCCAAAACCCCAAGAGGAGAATGGAGGAGGGATTGTGGCATAGCCATCCTCCCTGGGGGATAATGTCTTGCTTTCTGTCTTTCTGTGTCTCCAGTAAGCACATACTATGGCAAAAACCTATATTAAATAAATAAATAAAGGCAAGGAGAGAGCCCATGACTATTTTGTCTGCCTGTAGCATTGAGAAAGTGCTTGTTATGTGCTTATAAGTCTTAATAATCTGATGAAATAAAAGTGTTTTAAAAAATGAATTGCATTCTACATTAGGCACGGAACCCGAGCTGTCTGGAGACCTCTAGCTGGTTATAAAGTTCCAGGCTGAAACGTTTCCAGGCAACTTGCTGTAAGCGGAAACTGATTTCAAGCACCACGGAAAGTCCGAATCGTGGGCAGCTATGTCCCGTCTCCCTCTCTAAGGGCTCTTCTCGGCTGACCCACAGACGTCAGCCACTCCCTGCTCCACCTCCTGAAGGTCCTCTCTCCACGTGCGTGTCTGCTCCCTCATGTCATCATGATTTTGCTCAAACAATACACACCCATCTCTGATCATCCTTTGAAAAACTGCATTTCCTGCACACCCATCTTCATGCAGCAGGACTCACAATAGCCAGGAGGAGAAAGCAGCCCGGATGTGGACTGACAGAGTGGATAAACAGAGCCTGGTGTGCACACAGCAGGCAGCCGTGTAGCCCTCCAAGGAAGGGCGGTGTGTGGCATACTGCCACGTAGCCGGACCTGCGGGCGAGCATTCAGTGAGTGAGCCAGTCACAGACACATGCTGTGGGCCCCCACTTCTATGGTATCTGAAATGCTCAGAGTCACAGAAACAGGAAACAGAATGGCAGTGACCAGGGGCTGAGGGGAAAGAGGAGAGCTTTGAAATGCGTGCAGTGTTTCGCTTTTTAAGAATGAAAAAGTCTAGATTTCTGCTTCAAAACAATGTGGTTACCCTTAGCACCCCTGGGCTCCAGTTAAAATGTTCACCTCCTGCCCCTTCTTAGTCCGTTGCAGTTGCACCTCCTAATAATGCACCTATTCAGGGTAAAGCCCATTCTTTTCTTCTCTAAATTTATTTTTTATAAAGAAAACTTACAGATTTTATTTTTCAACAGAGAACTTTGCATTCTTTTATCTGTGAAATGTTTCTTCCCCTTGCCCCTCCCTTACAGTCTCTGCTATTTACACTTAACCTCTACGCCCACATCTTCAGATCCATCTGCGTCTGCCATGGAGTGTAGACGCTCAGTACGTAGCGGGCAGGGGCAGGCCGTGTGTGTCCTTCAAAGTCTGGCTCACGTCGCCTAACGTGAAGTCTTCTGTTCATACAGTCATCCACTTGGAATCAAATGGTAGGGTGAAAGACCTCTACAAAGAAAATTACAAAAAAAAATTAAAGAAGAAATTGAGTATTATTTAAAAAAAAAAAAAAGGAAAGACATCAGGCATTCTTGGATTGAAAGAATCAGTCTAATCAACATAGTATGATTGACTCAGCTCCACCTACTCCTCTTTCTGTCTCTACCGCTACCCTTAATAGGAATCGAAAGCTTCATGATATCAGAGTTGGTTGGTTGGTTGATTTTTTGTTTTATTTCTGTTTGTTTACACATTCTAAAACAATACATAGAAAATAATAGGTGCTCAGGCATAGCGGTTAAGGCAGCTGGATTCTACATGGTAGACTGTACAGTTCAAGTCCTAGACCCAGCAGCTCAAAAATCATGCCAGGTGTGTGTGCATGCATACCCAAAATCTCAAGAGGAGAATGTAGGAGAAGGAATTGTGGCATGGCCAACCCTATGGGGGATGATTTCTCACTTTCTCTCTCTTTCTCTGATTCTGTCAAGAGCATACGCCCTATAACAAACTTAACAAAAAGGAAAAATTAGGTGCTCAATGAACATGATTCAAATGGCATTATTACTCCCTAGTGGATAATATGTCAAAGCCTGACAGTTAAAAAAAAAAAAATGGCTATTTCTCTGAGCCTGCGTTACTGCAGCTTTCACTGTCCTGGGGAGGTTGACCTCAGTAAATTCCACTCGTGCCCTGAGGAGACACATCCTGTCCCTTCTCGTGTGGGTGCCTTCTATCAGCGGCCTAGGTAGACTCCTCATCCCAAGGCGTGTGCATCTTACAAGTGCGAAAACCTTCCCCCTTCATCTCTCCACAGCCAGGGCTTCTAGAAGAAAAGACTGAGGAGTGAGCTACTTCAGTCTTCAGCTGAGTTTTACAAGGAGCTCTTTCAAGAGCACAATCTCAACATCAATGTTTTTGTCCTAGAAAACCTCTAAGTGATGAGGTCATCAAAAGTGTCATCATTTTCTTGCTACTGTGCATAGTGACAAGTCCCTGCCCGGGACGGTTTATGCAGTTCGTGGGCAGTGGCATTTCTAAGTGAGCACTGACTCCCGTGTCCACGCCGTGTCCACGCTTGCACTTTGAGCCAAATTCATTTCTTGTTGAGAAACTATATTCTCCTGCGTCTGTCTCTTCCAGGGCTCGTGTAGATGTTGAGGGCTGTGTTCCTGAGGGACCTGCTTGACATGACAGGTAATTGGTCTGCTCTGCTATGAACATGAACCTGATGGCCACAGTTAGACTAGGGAGTTCTCCTGAGGCTTTAAATGAAGCAGCCGTGATGCTTCCAACCGTACTTCGAGAAATCGGACTCTGCGCTAGATCGCCTTGCACGGCAGAAAATGCCACTAAAGGAACTGACCCTCCACCCAAGGTATGGACAGCAGGCCGATGATGCCGGCTCCAGCAGCCCCTCTCACTTCCCTCTGGTGCTCCCCTCCCACTCCTTCACGACAGCCTTCTGTGTTATTTGGGAAGACAAAGTGAATCACAGTTAAAAAACAAACCTGTCTACAGGTGCTAAGATACCACATTTAGTTTACCATGTCAGTGAAAAATAACTCTAATAATTCCATAAACTCTAACAGTTCATTCACTGGGAAGGAATACGTCACCTTGGCTGTGAGCTGGAGCAGCAGTGACCCGTGGGCCACATGCTACCTCGTTCCCCTCAGCAACTGGGGCCTGAGAGCATCCAAAAGAAAAGATATCGTTTTCACAGCAATTATCAATTTAAATCTTAGCAGCACAGAAAAACACATTGATCACAAATTCCTGAGCACTGTAATTAGGGTGCAGTTAAGACTCAGGCATCTACGACTGATGCTGCAAAGAAAAATTACAACTTGAGAAAGATAAAGGCATAAAAATATAATATACAGCTTATAAAATAGGGTATCGTAACTACCAGAGGGATTTTCAAACTGTTTCACCAGGCGTGAATTCTCATTGTCAAATACCATGCTGAGATCTCCCACACTGTTCTGTCTCTTGATCATGAACTGAGAAAGGTTAGACACTCAGTCATAATTCCTTAAATGACTTAATAAACAGTGACGGGGTGGGTGTGTAAGTGATTCCATGAGTAATTTAGTTCAAGTTTGAGTCAATAAATTTGTAAGTTCTATAAGATAGCAAGAATCGCCTTTCACATTTTCACACACGAGCCGCCTGGTGTGTATTTAGATCCTGTTAAGGAAAATGCAGTTCATGCAGTGACACTTCCCACGGTGAGTAGGAAAAGCAACGAATCTGAGAGACGGTTTATGACGTTCATGTTTGTTCAAATTTGTTTAATTATTCCACTTGGAAGAAATAGTTAAAATTATGACTTCAAGTTTTTTAAAAGTTTTCCTATTAAATTGTCTGGAAGGACAAATTCACTTGTCCAGAGTATTTAAATTGCAATTCATAAATATAGGAAGTAATTTTTAAAATACAAAATGTGATCATTTTGTTAATTTAAGGTAGAATTATAGTTCATAAGGGAACAGCTACCGAACCACATGATCAATGAAGAAGTCTCCTTTAAAGCGTCTACCTTTTTAATTACCAAACAGTTTGCAAATTTCTATCAAAATGAGTTTCTAAGACACGTGTTATGACCATTTTTTAAATTTTTAAATTTATCTTCTGAAACATTTTTAAAATTAATTTACAGTCATTCCCTAAGCATCATTACAGCATACAAAATGTGATTTCCCACCCAGGGTATACTGCATAGTGGCTTAATCACGCATGTCATCGTCGATAACTCTCCATTTCTAGTTTCATGGTTAAGATGACAGAGGACAGTTTATAGAGCTAGCAAGTGAGGCAGCCTGGTTTTTTCATTCTAAATCTTTTGCTCTTTAATCTATGTTATTTTGACACATAGAAAGCCAAGCGTAAATCAGTTTATGCCATATATTAAAAGGCTAGAAGAAAGGAAATGATTTTTTAAATGTTTAATAACTAGCTGCGGCAATCTGAAACTTTTACCAGTTTTAACATATTTACGAAGATTTCGCATGCTGCTACTGCAGAAAACCAGTCCGTTTCAGGAACTCCCGACCACCTAAATAAGTGAAGCATGAGCAGCACTCACCTTCACAGGCTGGGTTAGCTGCTTTAACAAAACTAGGAATGTGACTTGTTTAACTCAATTGCATTTTTTGAAAAACAGGCTTTTACTCATGACGAGGACTATTTAGGTCAGAAAAACTTTTATGAGGTTTGTGCAAATAGAAACTTCTAATTTATTTATTTTAACTAATTATGAAGAAATTTTTCTCTTCAGAAGAAAACATAACTATGTTGCTTAAAATTTGTCCTAGTAGCTGATGGACTGAAATCAGAAGTTTTCAAAGTAGAAACGCAAACGTCTGTAGTGTGCAGCCCCGCACCGACAGCGTTCCTCCGCAGTCCTGGCGCGCCGACCCCACCTCGCGGCCTGCCCCCCGCTGGGCTGCTTTCCCAGCCAAGGCCCTCTCTGCTCCCAAACGGAAGAGCAAGAGCGTGCGCCTTAAACAGGAGGCCTATATGCAGGGCAAGGACACTGATAAAATTTTCAGCGAAACAAATCATGGCTTCATCAGAAAATGCTCCAGTTAAAACGTAAAACCATTCCGACCGTAAAAACGTTTGGCACGCTAATTGATACAACAGAGGCGATTTTCTTCTAATTCTCTAAACATGGGCGTACACCACATGCAATGACAGTAGTATACTTACATACGAATCAAAGCAGCAATGGCCATGTTACTTTGGGAAGTGAGCAGTCAATGTCTCGGTACACGTACACGCGCGTGTGCACATGGGGCTTCTCTGCACACACACGCCAAGGAGAAAACAAAACTTCTGAGGGTGAAAATACGTGCTTTCTATTTTTGCTGGACAAATTCAAGCTTCCTTTCCTCTAACCACATGCACCCGTTTTTACCTATTATAGTATCCCTTTAAATTTTTGTCACAACACTTAAAATGATCTAAAATTTTTTATTTCTCCAAATGTTTAACCTGTCAGTGTCCCTGTCTTCTGATAGAGTATGAGTCTCATGATATTTGAGACTTGTTTCATTTATTACACACAAAACGCCTGCAACAGCAGCACATGTGCATCTGTCGACTTAATGAAGGAATAAATCAGTGAATAAGCCCGTAGTGTTTACTCTGATCACAAACGCCAGCTCGCACCTTGCCCTTCTCGCAGGTGAAGGACTCACCCAAAGGGGCGCTGTGATAGCCCTGGTGAGGACAGTGGCAGGCCCCAATCTCCTTGAGTCCCCACTTCACAGAAGTCCCGGTAGGTGGTCTGTGGGATCATTCGTTCTGCTCAAAATGCATTTTGGGGACCAGCAGTTAGCGTAATGGCTATGTCACTGGGCTCCCATGTAGTCGACTGCGCTTCGAGTCCCGGACCCGGTGGCTTAAACTCACACCAGGCACGTGTGCGTGCGTGCCCAAGATCCCAAGAGGAGAATGGAAGAGAAGGGATTGCGGCGTGGCAGGTCCTCCGGGGGGTGATTTCTCCCTTTCTATTTGTTTCTCTCTGTCTTTCTGGCGAGTGCACATGCCCTATAGCAAAAACCTCTCAAAAAAATGCATTTTGGGCACATGCTACACGTATCTTACATAATAAAGCTTGAAATTTATATATAGTAAAATTATAATCAGGTCATCATCATAAAAAATATAAAGAGAAACTATTATTATCTCATCCTCCTACAAGTAATGAGACATTCCCCCAGAAGCCCACAGAGAACTACAGAAGTGGGCAGCCGTGTGACAGCCGTGGTCTCACGATGGGAATGGGGTCGGCCAGGGGCACTGTGGTGCCGGGGCCTGGCCTGTGGTGTCACGCATGCTGCATCAGCGTTCCTGACCAGCGTCATAAAGAAAAACGTTCTTCCCTATTGACGAAGACCGAGTCTGTGGTTAAAATGTAAATGTCCACTCTGCATCACGATGGAAGCCAGTAACTAGAACCAGGTAACCAGAAGCAAAGACAAGTGCCTAATCACTACAGGTTGTTGTTTTCCCCTCTACCCTAGTAACTTCAAAACACTGTCTAGAACACTGAACTGGTTAGTTCAATTCTTAAAATACAGAGATACTATCTCATTACTCTGCACTCAGAGCATACAGATAAAGAATTAGTGATAAGACTATTTTGAGATTGCAGCTTATTATTTAAAATATTTGTTTAACATCAAATACGTGTAAAGATACTTGCCTGGCCCTTGGAGGTTACAAACTTGCTTAAGAGTTAGTCCTTGAGGAACTTACAAACCCACAGCATCTGCTCAATTTGAGTAAGAATATTTTCATGCAGACAAGTTGAAGACAATTTTAATTTCCTTTAGACAGTATTAGGGTTATCAATACAGATACAATGTGGAAGGGTCAGAACCACAACAGTGAGACACTGTCTTCCCATGACACAGTCCTTCATGGATGCACACGCTCTCTGTTCTTCACAGGTGTGTGCTACGGGACCCACAGACGCCCAATTCTACCACGATGTCAGGGTTTCTCCTCGGGGGGTTTTCGGACGTGTGGGAGCTGCGGGTTTTGCAGGTCCTGTCCTTCTCTCTGATGTACTGGATTACTCTGGTGGGGAACCTTCTCATCGTTGCGGTCACCACCATTGACCAGAGCCTGCACACCCCCATGTACTTCTTCCTCCGAAACCTGTCTGTCCTGGACGCCTGCTACATCTCCGTGACCGTCCCTAACTCCTGTATCAGCTCCCTGCTCGGCAGCAGCACCATCTCCAAGGCAGGATGCACAGCTCAGGTCTTCCTGGTGGTTTTCTTCGTCTACGTGGAGCTCCTGTTCCTCACTGCCATGGCCCACGACCGCTACGTGGCCATCTGCAGGCCCCTCATCTACCCTGTGATCATGAGCTCGCAGGTCTGCCTGCACATGACGCTGGCCTCCCTGCTCAGTGGCCTCATGTATGCAGGCGTGCACACCGGCCACACCTTCCGGCTGCCCTTCGGTCCGTCCCGTGACATCCATCAGTTCTTCTGCGACATCCCCTCTCTGCTGAAGCTCTCCTGCTCTGACACTTTCAGCAACGAGGTCGTGGTCGTTGCTTCTGGTCTGGGAATTGGCGGTGGCTGCTTCATTTTCATCATAAGATCTTACGTCCACATCTTTTCCACTGTGTTCAAGTTTCCACGTGGCACAGACAGAAAGAAGGCCTTTTCCATGTGTGTTCCCCATATCCTGGTGGTGTCTGTCTTCCTGGGATCAGGCTTTTACGTGTACCTGCGGCCAACAGCTGTGTCTGCAGCCACCCAAGATCTGGTCTTCTCTGTGTTTTACTCCATGGTCCCTCCTCTCTTCAACCCCATTATCTACAGTCTGAGAAATGAACAAATAAAACGTGTCATCACGAAAATCACAAAGAGAATGTTTTATTCAGGAAATTTATAGAAAACTGTGGACTCGCAGCCTAAGCCATTGACTGATACTCCTATTTTTAGTGACGTGGAGATAATTGATAGAGATTATTAGGCAACTGATGTGAATTAAATAAAGTTATTAACAATATATCATATATCAAATCCTTTCATGTTTGAGCTTTTTGGATAACTTGAAAATGCCTTTGGATAAAAGATCTGGTGTTAGAAAGAAGAAAATGATAACCACATGTATTTTTCAAGTTAAAGATGCCCACTGCAAAAGTCAGTCTAATAGTGTTGTCACCTGGACTGGTGAGAAACGTACACATGTTGGAATATTCACTTTTTAAGCTAAATAACATGTGATTAAATGTATAAAAGAAATTGAAATAAAAAGAAATTAAAATTTAAAAACAAAACAAAACAAAAAACCCAAAATTTAAAAAAAAGAAATTTCAAATATTATCTTTAGAAATATTTTACGTTAAAATTTTGTTCTACCTTTTTCTATTATTTAAATGTAGATAAATCTAGGGCTGGCAGGTGGTTTGGTGGTTGAGGCACTGGATTCCCACATGGCCAGCTATGGTTCAAGTCCTGGACCTGGCAGCTTGCTTTCTCTCTTTCCTTTTTTTCTTTCTCTCTGTCTCTCTCTCTCTGGTCAAATTAAAAAATAATAAATGGAATTAAATAAATAAATAAACATTTAATAAAAAGGAAAGCACGGAGAGCAGCTGTGGGCACCGGAGACAGTGTGGGAGGACGGTGAGATACGGGAGGGGAAAGGGAGTCGAGGAAAAAAGAAACAAGCATTACATTTAAGGGACATGAAACTTGAAAATTATCTGTTAATGATAACGTGTATGGTAAGATCTTTGACTGACCAGTCTACAGTGTATTCATGATGGAAAAGTCACTTGGTATGCTGTAATGATACATAGGGATTAAGTGTAAGAAATCTATTTTATACATTCTATCACTGTATGTCGCAAAGCCTATAAAATGAGTTTACTCAGCATGAACACACCCGCGCCCGCCCAGTTGAAGGTACACGTGTTACCATCAGCAGACAGTCCTCCACTTCTGAGTCCCGCAGATGTCTCACTTCTCTGTTTTTCTCCTTGGTTCCTTTCTTCTCACTCTCCCCATCTCTCACCCTCTAAATAAATAAAATATAACAATATATTTGGAGATGAAATTTAATAAGATATTAGAAAATTAAGAAACAAAACCAAAAATAAAAGTATATGTGTGTCATTCATGGATGAAGTTTACAAGAACAAATATCCCTTCCCAGTTATCTGATACGTATAAACATCACTCCTGGGCTCGCCTCACCAGCACACACTGAAAATCACTCCAAACGTGGTGCTCCAAGCAATCTTGTTTGAGTATCGCATTATTTCCTATAGTATCTACAAGTCAGGAATAGCCAGACAGCAGGTCCTAGGTCGGAGACCCTCCTGTGGTCAGATAGTGGCCAGCCCTGGGACAGCAGGGCTCTGGAATGGCCAGGAGCTGCCAGCTGCCTTGGTCTCTCTTCCCAGGAGCGTAATGCCTGCAGCTGGCTCATCACCTACCACCAGACATTGCGAAAGCCTCAGCCAAGCAGACCGTTCACCCAAGGGTTAAAACACCGAGGGAGAAGTGTTCCCAAAGCAGCGACGTGATACTCATGGCCCACAGTCCGGCCCTGCACTGCGAAACGTGACCTGCCACACCGTGGTCAGGGCTGTCACCAGGAACTGCATCAGGCACGGCTACAAGGACTTGGACTCTACCTTTGAAGGGACAGTGGTAAGAAAAGCTATGAGTGGGAGGTTTTCAGAATCACGATCTAACACAGGTTGTGTCCTGAAGAAATCCCACCCATAGGCATGCATACCCGCCTCCCTCGATCTCACCTCCCCTAGACCTTCACCTCCTATGACCCAAGGCTCAGCAGGGCAGAGTTCTAGGATTTCATCATGAGAATGACCCGGGGACGCGGTGGGGTGGGGAGAGTGAGCAGGTGCAGTCTCGTGTCATTTCCAGGTGGTACTCTTTGGTCTGAAGAAGTGCGAACCAAGGACACCTTCCCAGCCCTTCCACACACACGGGGCAGCATGACAGGCAGTGGCTGCAGGCGTGCCAGTGCCACACGGGACAGGAAGACACAGCGCAGTACGGGCCTGGCCATTCCAGAATCCAGCTAAACATGGAGCCCTGTGAGGGTCCAGTCCTGTGGCTTGGAAATACTTGACAACCTTCATCTTTCCTTTCTTCCATCTTTTAAATAAGTTTCTAATTAATGTATGTTCTTCATGAGGAAAACAATGAGAAAGACCAACAGACAGACACTCTTAACCAGGTCCTCATGCCACAATGCCCCCTGAGCCTGACAGCCAGGCAGAGCCCTGGGGCACTGCGGGCATTCCCAGTGTCCGGGGAGACCCTGGGTGTGAGCCTGACCCTTCCCACGTGGCCTTCAGCCGTGCACAGCAGCACCTCCTCAGCTTCATCCTCTGCACCCATGAGCCTCTGCTCCCAACATTTCTTCCTTTTGAATAAGACAAGAGGCTATGCCTGAGCAGACTCCCATCCAATTACCCCAGCACTGAGCAGACTCCCACCCAATTACCCCAGCACTGCATGGCCTCAAAGCCGGCATCCCTGTGCCTCCGTTCTGTGTCTCTGACTGTGCCTCTGTTTTTATATCTCTGTTCTATGTCTCTGCACTCACTGTGTCTGTTCTGTGTCTCTGTTCTGTGTCTCTGCATCACTGTGTCTCTGTCTCTGTGTCTCTGTCCTGTGTCTCTGTCTGCATCTCTGTCCTGTGTCTCTGTGCTCACGGTGTCTCTGTTTCTTGCAGAGCCTAGCAGCCCCCTAGACTACCCTCACTGCTGACAGTGAATGCTCAGGGGTTCCTAAGATGAGGTTCAATAACTTGCTGGAAGAACTCACAGAATTCACAAACAGCCTCTAACTTATGGCTATAGATTATTGAAGCAAAAGAGATACAAATTAAAATCAGCCAAAGGAAAAGCAGCATAGGACAAGTCCAGGATAGAACAGCCATTAAAATCAGCCAAAGGAAAAGCAGCATAGGACAAGTCCAGGATAGACCAGCCACAAACCCCCAGCTGTCCTGGCAGTGGACTCTTGCAGATGGCAATGCCTTCCAGCCGTAACGTGTGAGCTATGTGGAAGCTGAACTACCTTTTACAATGTAATTCCAGACTACTGTTTATTAATTCAAATGGTCACTAAAGCCTGAATATTTTTAAGGAGAGGAATGACACAATGACAAAAATGTTGATCCTGTTTGGAAAACTCAACATAGGTCATATGCTAAGATGGGTTAAATATATTTTAAATAAAAAAGGAAAATACTGCATTTAAAATGTCATTATTTGAAGAGCTGTTATATTGTTTAATGTATATATTAGCAAATAAGGCAAAAATTACTTACTAAGGATTCAAGTGAATAAGTTAGACAATACCAAATGCCACAAATGAAAAGGAAAAAAAGATCCAAAAAATTATAAAAGACTGAAAAACAGGATTTGCATGACTGGAAACATTTTAGAAAGAAGAACAGCATAAAACATAGGAAAAACAAACAAATTATTGACATTATATAAACAATTTAAAAGCATATGTAGAACATCAGAGTGAATGAGGCTCAGAGGAAGAGATCTTTTTTAAAATAAAGCAAAAAGAGCATAAGTTAGGAAAAAAGTCATTTTAAAAATGCTTGCATTAGACCCCATACAACATTTTAGAACATTGAAAATGCAAAATAAGTTTAAAGTAACAAGAATATTTTAACCATATTTATCATTCATAAATATTAATATTTATCAACATCATGCTATATTTATTTTTCATATATTAACAAAAAGTCAATACTGACAGAGAGATAAATATAACCACCCCATTCTCACCAAGTCCAACCTCATCTCTCACCCAACTTTTCCATAGCCACTCATTCATTGTTTGGTGTACACCTCGAGTACTTGCTGATACTTCTAAACTTACATGTCTCAGCAAATAGTGCAGGGATTACCACATGCTCATGGAAAGTGGAATTAAAGGACAAGTCTATTAGTGTGCAAAACATTTCAAAATCCATGCATAATTTTTTCATAATTTGCATTTTCTATAAATTTTTGAAAGATTTTAATATAAAAGATTGTCATAACTTTAATTTTTAAAAGTACATAAGTGGTTTGCTATTACAAGTTTTCTTCTTTATATTATCATATTTACTTACTGTTATGTTTATGTTATTTATTCAGGTTGATGTTAGATTTAAGTAATGTGTATTTGAAAGGAAGGTATGATGATGATTGGTGTGTAAAATACCAAAACAAAATGTCATATGTATCAACATGAACTATTAACATTTAAGTTAATAATACTGGGACCAGCAGTTAGCATAATGGCTATGTCGCTGGACTCCCACATAGTCGACCACGGTTTGCATCCCGAACCCAGTGGCTTAAAACTCACCCCGGGCACTTGTGCGTGCGTGCCCAAGATCCCTAGAGGAGAATGGAGGAGAAGGGACTGCGGCATGGCCATCCCCCCTGGGGGGTGATTTCTTGCTTTCTATCTCTCTGTCTCTGTCTGTCTGGCAAGTGCACGCGCCCTATAGCAAAAAAACTCTCAAAAAAAACCCCATTAAGTTAATAATACTGAAAAGAAAACTGTGGGAATTTGGGCACTGTCCCATCTGGCAGGCAGGGCAGATCCTTACTCTCCCTCCCTTCACATACCCCAACTGATGCCATCTATAGTGTAGCTTTCCTGCACCCTCTGAACTGAAGTGAGTGGTCCATGAGATGCCTACATTCAATGCAGAGAAGTATAATTATGAAAAAACAAGAAAATATCATGCCCCCAAAAGAAACACAATAACTCCTTAGCAACAATGGATAAAACACAGGAAATCACAGAAGTGTCAGAAAAAGAATTCAGAATATTCATCATAACAAAAATTTCCTAAATAAGACCTTTAAATTACAGCCAATAATCCCAAAAATAGACAAGTCGGATTACATCTGCACTTGTAATTTCACTTCTGCCCAACAAAGCAAACAATAACTAGAGTGAAGAGACAACTCACAGAATGGAGAAAATATCTGCAAACTATGTTTCAGATAAGGGATAGGTAACCAGAATATATAGGAAACTCAAGCAGCTTATCTAGAAAAAGTAATAATAGTTCAATTGAAAATGGGTAAATGAGATGAACTGACAACTCTCTAAGAAAAACATACAAATGGCCAAAAAGCACATTGAAAAAAAAAATGTTCAGCATCTCTTTTCATAAGGGAAATGTAAGTCAAAATCACAATGAGATGCCACTTCAGCCCAGGCAGAGTGGCTATGCTCAAAACACCAAAGACTGGTGAAAAGGAAACCCTCATGCATTGTTTATGGGAATGTAAATTGGAAAACAATATGACCTGGTTCTTCCTGAGCCCTTAAAGCTCTCGTCTTTTAAAGCTCTCCACTCTATAATGTATCATGTAAAAGATAAAATGATTCAAATTTTGAAAAATTATTGGCATGGTGACTTTTACAACTATGATATGATCCAGCAATTCCACTCCTGACTATCTATCCAAAGGACAGGAGAGCACTCAGTTAGAAAAGGGCTTGCACATCTGTTTATTGAGGCACTATTCACAATTGCTAAGACATGGAACCAACCCAAATGCCCATGAACAGATGAATGTATTGAAAAACTGTGGCACATTTACTCTATGGAATACTAATCAGCCATAAAAAACAAACAAACAAAAAAAAAAACACTAAGACCTTGACTTTTAACAGGAAGTGGAAGAATATGGAAGATTTACTGTTGAGTAAAGCAATACAGGCTATGAATGAGAGACATTGTATGTCCCCACTTAATATATACCATGTGTACGTGCACACTCTTTGTCTGAAAATGACTGACTAAAGGATATAGAAACACAGTAAATGGATGTGAATACCAGATATAGTGTGTGG
>NW_006203753.1:104470-105601 GCF_000334495.1 Tupaia belangeri chinensis
TATAATCTACAGTATCTTTGTCCTGGTCAAAGATACTGTAGATTAATGACAATTTTTTACTTATGCAAAAACATAAATTGATCCTTTATTGAAGAGTCACTGGAGGGCCTATGGTCTCTTTTAATGTAAGCTCATGTATCTTGCACTCTCCTAAACTCTGAAATGACCAAATATTGCTAAGCCTTGATACATCATGTTGAAGTGTGTTTTTGTCAGGTAGAGAGCCCTTTTGGTGACCCATTGACTGAGGATAACCAAATCCTTCATGGTCTGGAACATGGAAACTGTGCCTGCCGAAAACATCAGAAAATTGCCTTTGAGTGCCCTTAGAAAAGAACACATCAAGTGGAGCTCAAGGGCCCTGAACCTGGGGTCTGTGCTTCAGAGCCATAGACCTTCTGCAGACTCTGGGCCTCCACACCCACTGGAAATGGTAAGGTGAAGCTAACCGAGGATTCTGTCCTCAGCGGCAGATAAGATTCTAGATATCTGCCTTTCCAAGACACTGCTTTCCCTAGATAAGAACATGGCCAGAAGGGGGGGAAAAAAACTAATGTTAAACAAAATTATAGGAGGCCACTGTTTTGGATGGCACTAGGCCCCAGTGGACCAGACCAAGTCAACATGGAGGCACCTTGTGCCAAATGCCACACACTTGAACTAAAACTTTCAAGAAGTTGACAGATACCAAGATAGACCACTTGTTTCATTTTTCTTTAAACAAAAACCTTAGCATAATAAAGTTTCCTCTTTTAATCCTAATAAAAGAAAAGTTAACCTGATGATAACCACTCGATTTATTTCTTAGGTTCTTCTTTCATTCCCGCCTTACAAAACCCCAGTGTGATTCTTGCACCAAGGGAACAGGGACCACACAGAACTTGTGAGCTCCACGCTGAAACCCAAGTTCATCTACGACGGCGAAAGTGAAGGACATCGATGCCCAGTTTTCCTGTGGGTTTTGAGAGTTTGACCTAAAGAGAGAAACTTCTAAAATGAATTCAGTTTGGCCTAATGTGGCCTCTATACATATTTTAAGTTTGGCCTAACAATGATTCCATTGTGCACAGTGAACTGTGACCTAAACGGACTGGAACCTACAGGTCTTCTTTCTTTCTTTCTTCCTTTCTT
>NW_006203753.1:105635-110993 GCF_000334495.1 Tupaia belangeri chinensis
TTCTTTCTTTCTTTCTTTCTTTCTTTCTTTCTTTCTTTCTTTCTTTCTTTCTTTCTTCTTTCTTTCTTCTTTCTTTCTTTCTTGTTTTTAGAGAGAGAGAAATTTTTGCTATAGGGCTCATGTGCTCGCCAGAGAGACAGAAAGCAAGAAATCACCCCCCCCTCCCATGGAGGATGACCATGCCACAATCCCTTCTCCATTCTTCTCTCTGGCTTTCGGGCATGTACGCACACACACCCAGCATGAGTTTAAGTTGCCAGGTATGGGACTAGAACCACAGTTGACTACATGGAATCCAGTGATGTAACCATTATGCCACCTGCTGGCCCTAGAACCCTAAACTTTTTTTAAAAAAAATACACATCACTTAGTTTATAAGTTGAATTTACCCAACATGAACACATTTCACATCAGCCCAGATGACGATACAAAACACATTATCATCAACAGATAATGAGCCATTTCTGTGTCTTGCCTCTATATTTTCCTCCTTAATTTCTTTCCTTATAGTCTCTCCCTTTCCCACCCTGTTCCCACATTGTCTCCAGTATCCATAACCATTTTCAGTGCTTCTGTATTCTAGTCTTTCAGTTTCTAACATAGAGTGTGGATATGTTGAATGGAGACATACAATGTCTCTCTTTCATAGCCTGGCTTGCTTCACTTGCAGTAAATCTTCCATATTTCTCCACTTTCTGTCAAATGCCAGGGTCTTGTTTTTCTATGGCTGAGTAATATCCATAGAGTACATGTTCCACACCTTTAACTAACAGATGAGTCTCAGCCAATCAGAGCAGCTGAGCTTCAGTCAGCCCAGAGTTCAAGCCATGCTCAAAAGACAAGTAGAAGCTAAAACCCAACAGCCTGTTTCTGTGTCTGGCTTCCACTTCCTGTATGTCACTTCCTGTTCTCTAGCTATAAATATGACCTGCACATGTGGTGAGACAGGACATTTTAAGCAATTTTTGATCAATTTTGGGAGCTATTTTTAGTTAAGAATCATAAATAAAAACAGGTTAATCTAGAAAATAAGATTTGTTGCCATTTTATCTTTTGCCTTATTGAAATTCAAATGTAGAAACACAGGTAATGATTTTCAGATGGACTACGTGATTCACCAGTTTGATAGCAATTGGTAAACTTTAACGAAATTCTATTTACAAGCCCATAGGGCCCAATTTTTAATTTAAAATAAGAAATCTAAGTGTCCATTTGCCCCTTAAATTTATGAAGTTAACAAAGAGAGTTTAAAACTTATGAGCTATTAACAACAACAAAAAAAGAGCCAAAATGTAAATGAGCCAGAAGATAGAGGGAAAATGTGGTGAATTTACTATTCCTGAAGAAAGTAACACAAGTTCCTTTCTGAGTCATATATTCAAGTTAGAAACCAAATTCTATGATGCCCTGGGAGAAAAAGTGGATGATAACACACAGTCTATAATTGAAAACAAGGGACTGAATACCCTGGAGAAATAGCAAAATTACATCACAGATGACTTAGCAAAATTGTGTGTTGAATAGGTCTTCTTTGGAAATGTAAGTGTTTTCACGTACTCTGTAAGAAGCGTATCTTATTGAAGACATCTGGAAGGTAAGAGTGAGGGAGACAGTACATCCTGAAATATCTTTTTGAATACAGGTACACTTTATTCAACAGCTACGTGTTAGAAATTCTATTATCTTAAAGTCCTCTTAGTAGGGAGGTGGTTTTTCATGTTGAGTTGAAACCCATCCATTTATGTTCTCTGTAAAATCAGAATAACATTTTTTTATATTTATCACAAGTTTTTCTTCCATAATTAAATGAAATCATACCTATGAAGATGTTGAGTGAATGTAGGGAATATTATAATATCATAAACTATGCTAAGTTGAGAATTATCGCATGACTTTCCAGTGGGTTTGGTTTACTTGTTCATGTTTGCAATCTTTACACGTGTGTGTAGACCTCTGGATGGATTAAGAGCATGTAAGAAACAAGCATATAAGTTACTGGCTATGGTGACTCAGGAACCAACAGTCCAGTAAAGAAAATAGCATCTTCAAAACTACCTGCTGGTGAGTGAAGGGTGTGTCAATGTGTACATTCGTGGTTACATCTGCCTTATGAATACATAATGTGACACACATTTTTAACATGGACTCATTGTATCCTCGTAACAGCTCTGCAGGAAGTGGGGGAAATAAAATGAATCTCAGACATCACTTAATTTGCCTAGTGACACGGGAGCTGGAGAAGGAAGAGCATAAACCCGAGTTTGCCTGCCATGAAAGTTCTTGATCTATGCTATTTATGCAGAGCAGAGGGCCACACATCTTCTCTGAGTTCAAGAGAGGCAGAGCTTGTTGTCTATGGAGTGGAAAAAATAAAATGCATGTATGTAGAAACGAGAAACAGATGTGAGTTACAGAGGTAAAGGACTGTAAAAAGCAAAGTCATTTCATGTAAGAGAAATCTGAGAAGAGACCGAGATCCCTGTGTGTGTTTCATAACCTGTAAGCAGAAGTGCACAGGTTTGCCCTGGGAACAGAGAGCAGATGACTTGAAATGGAGCGAAGCAACTTCCTGCAAGTCTTCCCAAACAACCGTGAGGTGGGCGTCTGTTCTGCAGGAAATGTGAGCCTTTGAGACGTGGAACCTTTCAAGAAGGTGATACAGTCCTTTAGAGCTTTAGGAAAATCCAGAAGTAAAGTATTGGGTGGTCTGAAGAATAAGGCGAATTTTATCCACAATCTCATAAGATGCAGATGCCAAAGGACAGTTTTTTAAGCGTTTTTTCTTGAGTGTTTCCAAAGTACCACCACAATCCCATGTGAAATGTGTCTTGAAGCTTCTGGCTCTAGGCAGGAGGATGTATTTGGTGAAGACATTTCAAGTTTTGGCAAGTACAGTTTTTGCGTATCATGTTTATCTGCACCACGGTATATAGTGCTTGAACCCCTGGGCAGTCATCCAGGGGCCATGGCAGGGAAGGCAGTGGGCAGTGCGTCCAGGGGCCACAGCAGGGAAGGCAGGGGGGCGGGGGGCCAGGGGGCCACGGCGGGGGGGGGAAGTAATGTATTGGATGGTCTGAAGAATAAGGTGAATTTTATCCAGAATCTCATAGGATGCAGATGCCAAAGGAGAGTTTTTTTAAGCATTTTTTTATGATTGTTTCCAAAGTACCACCGCAATCCCATGTGAAATGTGACGAAGTTTCTGGCTCTAGGCAGGAGGATGTATTTGGTGAAGACATTTCAAGTTTTGGCAAGTACAGTTTTTGCATACCATGTTTATCTGTACCAAGGTATGTAGTGCTTGAACCTCAGGGCAGTCATCCAGGGGCCACAGCAGGGAAGGCAGGTGGGCAGTGCGTCCAGGGGTCACAGCAGGGAAGGCAGGTGGGCAGTCATCCAGGGGCCACAGCAGGGAAGGCAGTGGGCAATGCATCTAGGGGTGACAGCAGGGAAGGCAGGTGGGCAGTGCGTCCAGGGGTCACAGCAGGGAAGGCAGGTGGGCAGTCATCCAGGGGCCACAGCAGGGAAGGCAGTGGGCAATGCATCTAGGGGTGACAGCAGGGAAGGCAGGTGGGCAGTGCATCCAGGGGTCACAGCAGGGAAGGAGCCGAGCCGGCGCTGCCCCAGGGGGAACACAGCACCAGAGAAAGCAGGACGGACATGAGACCAGAGAATGGAAACACGCTGCCTTGGGCCAAAGAAATACTCGTAAGCAGGTCTTTCTAAAGGAAATGGAAGAGACTGTTTTAATGAGCTAGAGTAGCCTAGAGCTAAGGTAGGAACAGGCTCTATTCCCTACAATACTGTTTAATTTAGGAAACAATTAGCGGTTATACAAGCTGTATTCTAGAAAATATTCTGAACACTGTAAAATATCATTTCATTTAAGTTGTCATAATATCTTATAATATAGACATTCTAAAAATCCAAACTTAGGATCAGGAGGTGGTGCAGTGGTTAAGGCACTAGACTCCCACATGGCCAACCACAGTTCAAGTCCCAGACCTGGCAGCCTGAAACACACCAGGCGCGTGTGTGTGCCCAAAACCCTGAGGGGAGGACGGTGGGAGAGGGCCTGCAGCAGGGGCATACCCCTCCTGAGGAGTGATTTCTCGGTTTTTGTCTCTGTCTCTCTCTCTCTAGAGAATGCATGCAGCCTATAGCAAAAATCTCCACACACACACACACAAAATCTAAGTTTACAGTGAAAAATAAAGCTAAAATTAATCATTAAAGTCACACAAGTAGAATAGTCCGTATCAGGAGTTTTAAAAATGCTCTTCAACTCACTCTTCCCCTAGCCTGAGAGTTCAGTAAAATGTTCTGTATATTGACTCAAGATGGGGTGAGGACAGATGATATTGGCAAGGATCAGTTCCTGCATGTCAGCGTCACAGTTTCTTCCTTTACCCAGCCTCTGACGGCCCACGTCTCACTCCGGGCTCTCCCTACGCTTTCCTCAAAAATGGTGTTAGGCGGATAACGATATGGTGGATCTATGAAAAACACGGTGGAAGTCTCATGGGGATCCCAGTGACTCCTCCGCAGTTTCCTTATCTCAGCATCAATACGAAGGGACGCACTACACACACGTGTGCGTTGACGTGTTCGAACCAGATTACATGACTCAGGTCTTCCCTTTAAATATCCCATCAACCTTAAAATGAGCTTTATTCATCAGCCCACGAATAAAATTTGATCTCCAGGGAAATAATTTTCCTGCATTGGCATAATTCTGCAGGTGCACTGACCTAGGAGCGAAGTCCGTGGTGTTTCCGAGACGCTTCCCTGGCAATTCCGCGCATGCCCACCCCGCGGAAGCCACTCAGCATGCCCTGGGGGAACCGGACGCCCAGCTCTGACTTCATCCTGCAGGGCATCTTCGACCACAGCCCCGCGCACACCTTCCTCTTCTCTCTGGTCCTGGGCATCTTCTCCGCGGCCGTCCTGGGGAACTCGGCGATGCTGCTCCTCATCTGCGCGGACGCCCGTCTGCACACGCCCATGTACGTCCTGCTGGGCCAGCTCTCGCTCATGGACCTCATGCTCGTCTGCACCACGGTGCCCAAGACGGCCGCCACCTACCTGTCTGGAAGCAAGGCCATCTCCCGGGCCGGCTGCGGGGCCCAGATTTTCTTCTACGTGTCCCTGCTGGGCGCCGAGTGCTTCCTGCTGGCCGCCATGGCCTACGACCGCTACGTGGCCGTGTGCCGCCCGCTGAGATACGCCGCGCTGCTGCGCCCTGGCGTCTGCGCCCGCATGGCCGCGGCCTGCTGGCTGCTGGGCGCGCTGGACGGCACCGTGGAAGCCGCCGTCGCGCTGTCGTTCTCCTACTGCGGCTCCCGGGAGGTGCCCCAC
>NW_006203753.1:111078-123762 GCF_000334495.1 Tupaia belangeri chinensis
CTGCCGGTCGCCGTGATCGGCGCGTCCTACGCGCGCGTCATTCAGGCCGTGGTCCGCATGGGGTCCGGGGAGAGCCGCCGCAAGGCCTTCGCCACCTGCTCGTCTCACCTGGCGGTGGTGGCGTTGTACTACGGCGCGGCCATGTTCGTGTACATGCGGCCCACGTCGGGGCGCTCGGCGGCCCAGGACAGGGCGGTGTCGGCCTTCTACACCATCCTCGCTGAACCCGCTCATCTACAGCCTGAGGAACAGGGACGTGGCCAGGGCGCTGGGGAAGGTGCTGGGGGTGCGCCAGTCCAGGGGCTAGCTGGCCGCAGTCTGCCCGAGCTTTCCTCCTCCCACACGCTCCGCTGCTCAGTGTGCGCTGGTGTCGCGCGGTCGGCCGCTGGTTCTACCCATCTTTGCAGATTTACCAGCAACCTCATAAGGGTAAGAAACTATGAACCTGCTTGTGCTGTTGCTTTTTCAAAAACATATCATAGTGTTGGTGAGAAGTTCAATTTATGGCTGTAAATAGCGGTTACACTAGAAAATACACGCCCGTGTGGTTTGCCTTGTACCATTGAACCCCTGACACACTTGCATCCTAGGGCCTCACTGCTCACTTTAGACCCTGTGTCTCCTAGCAAGTGCTCGACTTCATCTCAACCAAGAATTCTGCTTGGAAGGGCTCAACTCTTAAATGAATGACCAGTCAGTCCTCAACAAACCAGTAGGTATGACCTTAAGATCATTATGAAGATGAGTGCAATTTAGTTAGCTGGATCAAAAGAGCAGTGTCAGTGGGACCCTCAGGTGCACCCCCTGTCTTGGGAGGGACACTGTCCTGCAGGTGTGGGAGACCCGGAGCTCCATCTGCCTCCTTCCTCTTCTGCATCAGTTTTAGACCCAGGAGAAGGACCTCTCGGTGTGGACTCTGCAGCCCTCGGTGCCCTGGCTCTGTGAGTAGTTACTGCACTCGATCACATTAAACAGTCTTCACTGATTCACTGGTGATGTGATCGAGTAGTAATGGTGAAGTCCAGGTCTTCTGAAGACTGCATACTGTTCATGTATGGCATGTCCATAGGTACGTCTGTGGTGGCAAATATATTACATTAAATGCAGTTCCAGAACTCTCGATGTTTCTATGAAGAAAAACTGCTAATCCTTCATTTAAATACTCTCTGTCCTGTTAATGGTTCATTGTAACATTTTGAACCTATTAGTTTTATTTATATATTTTTTTAGTGTTAGTTTTTGCAGTTGGGCATATGCACTCACCAAAGAGGACAGAGAGAGAGAGAGAAAGAGTGAAAGTGAGAACGGACCCCCGCCCACCCAGGAAGATGACCATGCTGTAATTCCTTCTCCATTCTCCCCTTGAGAATTGGGCATGCACATGTGATTTTCAAACTGCCAGGCCTGGGACTCCAACCACAGAGCCCGCATGTGAGAGCCTTAACCTCCACATCACCTGCTGGCCCCCATATTAGTTTTCTTTTTATGCATAACTACTACCACAAACTTACCAACTATACCTGAAGTCTTTATTTTGTCACCGTGTGTTGGATGAGAAGTCCCAAATGCCTTCGCTGGGTCTTCTGCTCAGTCACCCGAGGGTACGACTCAGCTCCATCTGAAGCTCAGGGCCATCTCCAACCTCCTGTGCTTGTAGACATTGTTTGTTTGTAGGCTGACAACTTTGGTAGCTGCTTTCTCAAGACCTACAGAAGAGTCTCTGTGACCTAAGGGAACACTCAGTCCTTTCGTAGAGATCTATCAGCAGGCAACGCTAAGCTAATCCAAGGATCTTGCCCTTTGATTGCTGAAAGTCAAATAATTATGTGTCATCATTTCTTCCGAAGAATCACTCTATCTTGCCACTTAATAGTCACACCTGGGTGTACTGATAGTGGCAAACAGTTTGGTATTCACTTCTCACATGTACCCAGATACCTTAAATAGCCAAAGTCACAGAAAATAATAATAAAATGCAAATAAAATGCAATTGTAATCTCTTATCTTGGCACATATGTGATAAAACATTAATATTGTCCAAATGAGGGGTCAGCAGGTGGCATGGTAGTTAAGGCGCTGGACTCTCACATGGCCAACTGCGGTGTGAATCCCAGACCTGGCAGCTTGCTTTCTCACTTTCTTGCTCGCTCGCTCTCTGGCGAATGCTCATGCACTATAGTACATTTACTAATAATGATAAAATTAAATAAATAATTGTCCAAATGATTATCTCAATTAAATATTTTAGAAATTTCTGAAAACTTTTAACATTTCTGTCTAATGAATCAACTATTTATAGTGATAATTATACTCCTCTAATTTTTCCTTTGCTCTTCTATTTATTATAAAAATAGCATTCAACAACAGTGGGAGAGGTATGTGGGCTGTCTTCAAAGAGTTCATGGAAAATTCATATTCTAAATAAAGGTCCTGGTAGAAACTTGGTCATTTTGAACGTTCACATGTAAGGTGGGCAGTTTCTGTTTTGCTGGATTTTGGTTTCATTTTCAGCTAAATTTTTGTAAGTTGCCCACTGATTCTATTTTATGTCTGGATTTTCTTTTGCTTTTTTTCCCCTGAACATGAGCAACACATGTCTCCTCTAATGAACTCAGTTTTAGTCTCGTTTTCATTGCACACATTTGTAAATAGTTTGGATCTTTTACTACCTGATTATTTTCTGGACATCCTCTAAGATCTGGGAAGATACAGGATTTTCTTTGCTCCCAGGAGGTTGATAAGAAATGGAATGAGATTCTAAAAAGTCCGTCTTGCCGTAACACTCTCCATTCTGGGCTCCATTGAGCTTATTACAGTCTTGTGCACATTCTTTTCATCACTGAACAACTATATTAAAAATAATTTATGCGTATTATAAAAATATTCAACATTACAATCGTACTTAACTTACAAACCTTCCCTCTTTCTATGTAACTTCTTTTTTCTTCTGCTTATTTTAAATCTGCTTTTATTTTTGTTAAGATAAAGAGTTCAGAGCCAGCAGGTGGTGTGGTGGTTAAGGCTCTGGACTCCCACACGGCTGACTGCACTTTGAGCCCCAGACCCAGTGGCTTGAATATCACGCTGGGTGCATGTGCGTGCATTCCCAAAATCCCAAGAGGACAATGGAGGAGAAAAAATTGCAGTGTCGTCATCTCCCTGGGGAGTAATTTCTGACTTTTCCTCTCTGGGTGTATGTGTGTGTCTCTCTCTAGCAAGCATATGCACCCTATGGCAAAAATCTTAAAAAAAAAAAAAAAAAGATAAAGAATTCAAGGCCACATGAAGAATTCGGCCAGTTCTGATTAAAATAAATACTTCTGAGAAATATCCCCTAGACTCAAATAAAACCTTTTTTCAAAAGTTAAAGATGTTGTTTTAAAAACAAACTGCTATGGGGCCGACAGGTGGCATGGTGGCTGGGCCCCTGGACCCACATGGCTGACTGCAGTTCAGGTCCCAGACCTGGCAGCTCGAGATGGCACCTGGCAATTGTGCGCGAGTGCCCAGAGTCCTGGGGGGGAAGGGGGTCGCGGGGTGGCCACCCCCCGTGGGTTGATTTTTCACGTTTTCTCTCACTGTCTCTATATCTGTCTGGCGAGTGCACCCACCCTATGGCAAAAACCTTTAAAAAAATTTTTAAAAAGAAACTTCTGTGGAAATGACTATCCTAATTTTTGATCTCCAACCTCCATAAGAGTAAATAAAACTGTAAGATCTTTTGTTTATGAGTATTTGTATGTGTTCATGTGCGTTTGCACATGTGTACATATAATAAGTTGTATGTTGTATATACCTGGTAAAATTCTGTAAGAATGCTGTTTGTTTTGGCTTAAAGATTAATGAGGATTCTGGAGCCAGCAGGTGGTGTGGTGAAGGGTGCCAGACACATGGCAGACAACGGTTCAAGTTCTGGACATGGCACCTTGCTTCCTCACTTTCCCTCTCTTTCTCTCTCTCACATTCTCTCACTTTGTCCCTCTCTGGTCAAATTATAAATAAATAAAGTTAAATAATTCTTTAAAAAATATTAATGAAAATTCGTACAAATATATCCAAGTGCTTTTTAAGACCATGTGACTTAAGTAATTAATAAACTGTTCTCAAATTTGTAAATAATATAAAAATGAAAATATCTTAAAATTCTCAGTCTACATTTTTCCCAGTTTTACTGGTTTGATAATGTATTTAATTAATAATAATACTGTTGGTTTAGTTAAAAATAGCTGTATCTTTTGAGTTGTCAAAAATTGAAGATGAATATCTAATACTCATACTATAAAATGGTTAACAGAAAAACTTAACTAGCAAGTAGCATTGTCTAAAATCTTAATTTTCACAAGTAATCAAGACATAGTGATTTAAAAAACAAATTACTGATTTTAGTGGTGATGTAGAAAAAGTGAAAAACTACCTACTGGGCGGCCACCAGCCTCACAGCTATCTGTCCCAAACAGGAGGCCCTTTCCAGCCTGGACAGGAGGCCCTTTCCCCAGAGCTGCTAGAAACCCTCCCCTTACCTAACTAAGGTGCCCCCATGCCTTACTTCCAGCTCTTGCCCAAAGCTTGCTCAGCTGGGCCCACCCCAGGCTCCCTTGTCAACTGTCCCTGTAAAAGAATCTTAGCCTAGTGGACAGCAGAGGGGAGAGTGCTGGATCCTCTGTGCCTGCCGACCTGATAAAGGTCATGAAGTTCTCCTATTTCTCCGAGTGTGGCTTCACCACAGTGGAATGTTTATAAATAAACTTTTATGTAATTTCACATCTTAAATAATAGATATTCATAAATATCTGAGTCATTTTAAGCTAGTTAAAATATTCTGATTAACAAAGTTTTAAATTAATCAACTTCTGACTTTTTGAATTTTATAGAAACAAAAAAAATTTTGAGTATATTAACAAATTGCTCTGTTTTGCATTAAAAAATTGATCTATTAAAAAGCGTGTTTTTTAAAGTTATAAAATACTTATACTCATATTTAACCATTTAAAATTGTTTGCTTCCTAGGAATTAAGGATACTAAGAGTTTAAAATTCTAGGCCAGTGAGTGGCATGGTGGGAAAGACACTGAATCCTACTTGGCTGACTCCACAGTTCAAGTCTCAGACACAGAGTCCTGAAAAACATATCGAGCATGTGTGCAGGCATTACCCAAAATCCCAAGAGGAGAATGGAGGAAAAGGGACCATGGCCTGGATAGACTCCCAGGGGGAGATTTCTCATTTTTCCTCTCTCTCTCTCTCTCTCTCTCTCTCTTTTTCTGTCTCTCTGTGGTGAGTGCACTCATGCTGTGGCAAAAGCATAGTTAAAAATTCTTATGTATACTTAATTATGTGTACTATATATGTGTGTGTGTATATATATATATATATATATATATATATAAGTATGTAGCATATACACACACACACACACACACACATATATGTATAGTCTATGTAAACTTTACCAAAAATTAATGTTTTTATTTAAAACTTACTAGAAAGGCATAAGAATATGTTCTTCATTTAAAATGTTTTGTCTGGTTCTGAGAATAAGTTTTTTAATAGCAAATTTATTTCAAGAAGAAACAAGGTAGAAAGAAAACAATAAGTAGAATAGTGATATGGAGAGAAAATTATAGGTATGAAGATGTACTTATTTATGCTGAAGGCTGCACACACACTCGAGAGCTAGAAAGAGACAGAGAGAGGGGAGCCCCCTGCAGTGGGCCTGGGTGAGCACAGGCCTCTCATCCAGTTTGCCATCCAGAAAGGCCCAGGGCACACACACACACACACGGCCTGATCCGGGGGCTGAGACTGAAGCCCTGGCTGAGACGTGGGGTCCGGTTTCCTCTGTGCAGGGCTTAATCACGGCACTACAGAAACCAATCCTGAAGGTCCATGTCTAGTAAGAAGCATTAAGAGGAAGTAAAATAGTCTCTGTATAGAAAAAAATTGTGTGATAAAGTAAAATTTTTGTCCTAAAGTAAAATGGTTAGATTATTCCAGAATAGGGAGAAGGGCTTGTCGAGTGAAGTAGACAACTCAGCAAAAATAATAATTAATGTGGTTTATTTTTAAGCACAAATGAGGGACCTGGTCCTGGAGAGGAGGAAAACATGCCTCTTCTCTGGGTCAGCAGGTACAGGCAGGGGTTCCTTTTATTTGATTTTGAGAGTGAGAGACAAAGTTAAGAATTTAGTGAAGAGCTAGCTTTCCATTGGTCTGGTCTAAAAAGGCAGGACATGTGTGGGGGGTGGGCAGGGGGGGCTTGTAACAGAGATCAGGGGGCGTGCACACAGTCATGAGATACTACAGGATGTTGGAAGAGTCCTGCTATCAATGAGTCAAAATGGTCTCTTAATGCCTGGCTGTGACTCACCCCAGGCCCTCTGAGTTGTGAAGGGGCTCAGGAAGCTGCAGGGATTTATGAATTGTGATTTTATGAAAGGAATTTGATTCCTTTGGAAGGAATTATTTATAAGTGTACTAAACATTAAGCCTTAATACCAAAATGTTTACTGATCTAAAACTAAAATTTGATCCTCTGTAACAACATGATTTTCTTAAAGTATTAGTACGCTGTAAAAATAATAAAATTCAAAATAATTAAAAAACCTAAACAATCATATATTTCTTTACCTTTTTGGTACCTGACCTAAAAAATAGTGTTACTGGCAAGTCCAGCTGCTTCTCAGTCAATGATCGAGGCTGAGAAGGGGGTCTATTTTGGAGCAGGCCTCCATTTTGAACTCCTCTCTATATTGGAAACTTGCCTTCTCCTTTTTGCCTAGAGTGAACAGAGTGACTGGGACCAGCAGTTAGTGTAATGGCTGTTGCTGAACTTACTCACATGGCCAACTGTGGTTCGAATCCCGGGCCCAGCGATTTGAAACTCATACCAGGAACATGTGCGTGCATGTTCAAAATCCTGAGAGGAGGAACCAGCAGTTAGCGTAATGGCTATGTCACTGGACTCCCTGTAGTTGACCACAGTTCGAGTCCCGGACCAGGTGGCTTAGACTTACACGTGTGCGTGTGTGCCCAAGATCCCAAGAGGAGAATGGAGGAGAAGGGATTGCAGCATGGCCATCCCCCGGGGGGTAATTTCTCGCTTTCTGTCTCTCTGCCTCTCTCTGTCTGTCTGGTGAGTGCATGCGCCCTATAGCAAAAACCTCTCAAAAAAAAAAAAAAATCCTGAGAGGAGAATGAAGGATAAGGGATTGCAGAGTGGCCATTCACCCTGGGGGTTCTCTCTGACTAGCACACATACTCTATAGCAAAAATCTTAAAATATTTATCTATATAAAGGAAAGGACATAGTCAAATATAATATAAAATTTTATCTTAGCACACAAAACTTGATCTATAAATAAATAAAATAAAAATAATCCCTTGAAAATTCGGTGTGTCACTAAAGCAACACAGATTGCAAGTGAGAGAACAGGAAGCAGGCTGTCAGGATCTGCGAGGAGCCAGAGAGGCAGGGGACTCCGCACGGTGTGGGCCACTCGGCTGGTTAGTGATGCTGCCTTCACCATGGTGGTCGGGCTCACAGACTTGGGTCTGTGTCTGCAGGATAAGAAGACAGGGCCCAGCACATGGCACACGGGGTACGTGGCAGGTCACGATTAGAGCCCCGGATCCAGTGACTTGAAAATCCTACCCAATGCATGTGCATGCGTGCCTCAAATCCCAGGAGGTAAATAGAGAAGGGGTTACGGTGTGACCATCCCCTCTAGGGGGTGATTTCTCACTTTCTCTCTCTCTCTCTCTCTGTCTTTCCTGTGAGTGCACACATATATAGCAAAAATCTCTAAAAATAGATTAATTAGTCAATTAATTAAAAAATTTTAAAAACTCTGCCATGCCTATCCACCCTAACCACAAAACTGCTACCTCTCCCCGAAAGCCCATCTGTCAACACCATGATCAGTTTAAGGTGTTACCCTCTTACTCCTGCTGCAGTGGTTGAACATATGAATACGTATTCAAACTGCAGCACCTGTGCTCTGAGTTGTTTTCTTTTTTTCAAAGAGTTGAGTGAGGGCACTTGGGGGTTATTGTAAAAGAGGGGGAAGGGGGTCTTACTTCCTTTAAAGTAACCCTAGAATTTGATTTTCATATTGTGTTTTGTAGTTTCATTATACACATCATTTTGTGTTATTGACATTTTTCTTATATTCCAAATTATTAGAGAGACAAGCTGGTTAGGCCAGCCAGTGGCATGGTGGTTAAGGCTCTGGATCACACATGGCCAGCTGCCTGGTTCGAGTTCCAGACCTGGTGGCTTGAAAATCACAGTGAGCACATGTGCGTGCATGCCCAAAGTCCCAAGAGGAGAATATAGAAGAGATTATGTTGTGGCTAGCCCCCCATGGGGATGGCGATTCCTCAGTTCCCACTCTCTCTCTTGGGAACACATGCATCCTATGGCAAAAACAAACAAAAAGAAAGACAACATGATTACATACCAAGAGAGTAATCAAATGATGAGGTGGGGCCTTAAATATGCAGACAATATTTCTTTAAGAAAGTTTGATTTTATTTTAATTTTTGAAGACAGGAATGCTTAGAAATTGAAAATGTAGAACAGGAAGACACTTCCAAGCCATGAACAAAATTAAAGAAAAAAAATGTTTTTTTGGAGAGATTTTTGCTATACGGTGCATGCACTCCCCAGAAAGACAGAGAGAGACAGAAAGCAGGAAATCACCCCCTGGGGGAATGGTCACACTGCAATCCCTTCTCCTTCATTCTCTTCTCGGGATCTTGGGCATGCATGTACATGTGCCTGGCATGAGTTTAAACCACCAGGTCCAGGACTAGAACCAAGGTCAATTACATGGGAGCCCAGTGACATAACCATTACACCAACTACTAATTCTGAAAAAAGTATCTTATTTAGAATTTCAGGGTCCTACCCAACTGCTAGTTCTGAAAAAAGTATTTTATTTAGAATTTCAGGGTCCTACAACTTGGTTTACTGTGGGTTAGTTATTGTAAGTTTTATAAATTAAAAGATTACATTTCCTGAATTAAGAAAGAAAAATAGTGGGACCAGCAGATGCCATAATTTACAACACTGAACTCACACGTAGTCGACAGCAGTTTGAGTCCTGGACCTGGCAGCTTGAAACTCATGCAGAGCTCATATGCGTGCATGCCCAAAATCCCGAAAGGAAAATGGAGGAGGAGAAGGGATTACATCAAGGCCATCCTCCTAGGAGGTGATTTCTCACTTTCTGTCTCTCTGTCTCTCCAGTGACTGCACATATCCTACAGCAAAATTCTCTCTAAAAAAAGAAAATTGTCAAAGAGACTGCCACAATTATACAAACTATGTAATTGTAGACTAAGGACAAAGACCTCAGGGATAGACGTTCTGATGACAAAGTTCATCCAAATGGGAGTTCTGGTCTACCCTCATGATGCAACTCAGTTCTAAGTCACCTGCTGTCTTTGTTTTTAGCAGCCTACAAAATGTAGCTGCTGTCCACCTCCATCAGTGCTAGGTGTTTAAAGATTCAGGCTGATAGGTCTCTGGGTTTTTCATCTCTCTGTCTATCCTCTTCTGTTTTAAAGGCTCTCCTCTAGTGAGAGGATGACCTTACCTTTATGCCAACAAGATGGAATCCCATGCTCATGTCACTTTACCATCTTCATTCCTTAAATCCACAGCCACTTCCCACATGTACTCTCTCTTCTGTTCCCTTCTCTCTTTTCCTCTATTCTTCACTTCAGAACACAGAAAGTCTTCAAAATAGAAAGTATAATTCATACCTCTTAGTCAGCCACATTTACTAGATTTTTTTAAATGAGCGATTACATTTACTTCTCTAGTTCTGTAAGATTTTTCTCAGAATAGTAGGTCCTGATCTTCAGATTCAGAATGTGCTATGGAAGGTAAGGAACTTGGAGAACTCTCTAGCCATCACATGCTGTGTTAAATATTTACTCTGAAGTTATTGAATACAAGAACTCTCTAGCCATCACATGCTATGTTAAATATTTACTCTGAAGTTATTGAATAGTCGGTTCAAACCAGAACAATTTTTGATAACGTTGAGGTTGTTGTCTCTCTCCATCCTAATTGCAGATAATTGTGAATCAGTGCTACTCAAGTGAATTCTATATCTTTTTACTTCATTTCTTTTTTCAGCTAATACGATGGGCTTAATTACATTCCTCTAAATGTAGGCGGTTTCTCTCCTCAGGGAAATTCTACACTGGTATGTTTCCATCAAAGTTTTCAACAAAATTTTTATTATAAGAACAGTATTTTTTCTTATATGATTTCAAAATGTTTATAGGGAGACAAATTTATCTAATAGGTATTACTCCACCTTGTGAAGTAATTCATAAATATCTCTAGATAGTTTAGTTAGAGAAATTCTTCATAGTACACTGTAAAGTGGACTTCACTACACTGTCTCACTTGAAACTTGGAAATTACTAGAGGTAGACAAGACAGAGTAGCTTGCCAGATATCCAAAACTTTATAAGTAATGAAGACAGAATGTAAACCCAAATTTTTGATCCCAGACTATGTTTAATGTTCACAGTACTACTTACCAAATGCCACGAATATGCAGACGCCAAGGGTAGAAACAGAGGGAAACCCTGTTCATCTTGAGACATAACAAAGATAATCATGTCCTTGATCTGCTCTCAAAAATCAAGGATAGGAGTTTTTACTTAATTGCAATTTCTCTACCATTATTATTTTAGAAAAAGTATATTATTTCACAATTAGAGGTGAGACTTCATATGGAAACACTTCTGAAAAGGAAGCAGTGAACTCACTCAGACGTGGAATTTAAAGGCTCACAGTGAGGGCCACCATCATGACCTGTCCTCGTGTGCTCTGGCACTCTCAAACATCTGAGCTTGATGGTCACCCAGGACTGTGCCAGTGCTTGACACAGAGGAAGTTCTAATAGGAGAACGGCAGCATCAATGGGAAAAAGAAAGAGAAAACCAGCTCCCTGATCTTGGATCTTCTGTGATAAGAGAAAATCTGTGAAGGCCAGGGTGAGGGCTGATGGCCACTGCTATCGCACCTTTGCTTAAGTCTAACCAACACGCACCTGCTTTCCGGGGCCCACATTTCATACTGGGAAAATTATTTTACCTATCACATCTACAGATGGAAGGGATAGACGTCAGGAGCGATCATTCTCACTCATTATTCAAACCCAAACTCTTCCGTTTATTTGAAGAATTAGAAATTAGCACTTACCGGTACACTCTTTTTTTTGAGAGAGAGAGATTTTCGCTACAGGGCGCGTGCACTCGCCAGACAGACAGAGAGAGACATAGAGACAGAAAGCGAGAAATCACCCCCCAGAGGGGATGGTCACGCCGCAATCCCTTCTCCTCCATTCTCCTCTCGGGATCTTGGGCACGCACGCACACACGCCCGGCTTGAGTTTTAAGCCACCGGGTCCAGGACACGAACCGCGGTCGACTACGTGGGAGTCCAGCGACATAGCCATTACGCTAACTGCTGGTTCCCCTTATCGGTACACTCTTAAACGATAAATTTAGCATACGGTTGGCCTACTAGAGAAACCCATTTTGACATACATTTCAACCATCTCCCAAATAGATTTAAAATGTATTAAAATATGACATGTTTTAAAAGTTAATATTCTAAATTAAAATAAAATTGCATATTACTCACAAACATGTATGAGGAATATTTTTCAAAATAAACAAAGTACAAAGGAACATAACAAATCTTTATATAAAATTTAAAATACTACTGTCATAAAAGTCAAACATAGTTATAAATAAAAGTGTGGACAAAATACTTGCAATAAAGATTACCTACATTGGGGTACACTTACTCTAAAGAGAACCTGCTAATTCTGAGATATCTCTGATATGTAAAAGGGTCATGAACAATCAAATCCCAAAGTAAGTAACAGACAAGATAAACACGTAGTGACACGTTCTCAGTGGAAGACTTTACGCTAATGCAGATCGGTCTGGTGCGGAATGCTGGTGCGGGCTCCATGCGAGAGGTGTGTCCTGTAGCTAATCCCCATCTCTGAGCAGCGACCCTCTCACAGTTTCGTGATGGGCTTCTAAAGCCGGGACACCGTCTCCCACGGCCTGTCCGAGAGCCAGCCCCACACGGGGGAACAGTGTGACAGACGGTCGAGGGACGAGTGGGTAAGTGCAGGGCTCGCCGTTCGGCCACAGCGACACTGTGCACAGACGGCGCAGCCACGTGGGAGGGCATTGAGTGCTCCTGGGCGTGGAACGGACTGGAGCGGCACTGAGGTCAGAACTGTGCAGAGACGTGGACTTGCTCACCACACGGGACACTGAGCATTCCAGGTGACTTCCTTTATTTCTATTTTTGAATTATTTCTTACTGCTCTTCTACCACTTGGTGATTTTGGAAGCCAAGAGTCAACACTCATGTGAGAGGAGGATGCCCTTAGTTCTGAGGAGTTAGGGAGCCTTCAGATCTCCCTGTCACATGCAAGGACTGTGAGGAGGTCTCCGGGGTCTCATTATTGTGTATCTGTGTCAGGAAGAGCATCTGTGGTCAGGGCTGGGACACTCTTGTCCTGGTTGGGAGAGTTGGGCCCATTGTTCGTGGTGGCTTTACCATCCCCCAGGGACCAACAGCACTGACCACTGGGTCTCCACTGACCACTGACCAGCCTCTGCACTGACAGGGAGG
>NW_006203753.1:126055-131090 GCF_000334495.1 Tupaia belangeri chinensis
GCCCATGTACTTCCTGCTCAGCCAGCTCTCCCTCATGGACATCCTGTACATCTCCACCATCGTGCCCAAGATGCTGGCCGACCAGGCCACGGGCCAGAGGGCCATTTCCTTTGCAGGATGCACTGCCCAGCACTTCCTCTACTTGACCTTAGCAGGGGCCGAATTCTTCCTCCTAGGCCTTATGTCCTACGACCGCTATGTCGCCATCTGCCACCCTCTGCGCTACCCGGTCCTCATGAGCCGCAAGGTCTGCTTGTTGATCGTGGCAGCAGACTGGCTGGGAGGCTCTGCAGACGCGTGGCAGCAGCCTGGCTGGGAGGCTCTGCAGACGGCTTTCTGCTCACCCCAGTCACCATGCAGTTCCCTTTCTGTGCCTCTCGGGAAATCAACCACTTCTTCTGTGAGGTCCCTGCCCTGCTGAAGCTCTCCTGTACAGACACCTCGGCCTACGAGACAGCCATGTATGTCTGCTGCATCCTGATGCTCCTCATACCTTTCTCTGTCATCTCAGCCTCCTACACGAGGATTCTCACCACTGTTTACAGGATGAGTGAGGCAGAGGGGAGGAAAAAAGCTGTGGCCACCTGCTCCTCGCACATGGTGGTGGTCAGCCTCTTCTACGGGGCAGCCACGTACACGTACGTGCTGCCTCACTCCTACCACACCCCCGCGAAAGACAAAGCAGTGTCCGCCTTCTACACCATCCTCACCCCCATGCTCAACCCTCTCATCTACAGCCTCAGGAACAAGGACGTCACAGGGGCCTTGAAGAAGACCGTGGGGAGGCTTCTGTTCTCAGAGAAGGTAACTGCTTTCTGAAGAAAATGCAGTTACTGCTTGAGGTGGAAAACAGGACAGTTCAATAAGAACTTCATCATACATCTTGAGTTTGAATATTTTCTCTCTGGAAACAACACATCACCCACAAGTCAACGACAGGGAGGGACATTTTTGGGATTTGGAAAGATGACTGGAATTTTGAGGATCTGGCTTCTTTTTGAAAATTATGAGAGTTCTCAACAATGTCTGGCTCTCATGGAGCAGGAAGAAGGTGGTTTTAGGCCCATGTCCTCTTAGCCACACCTGCAGGCAGCTGGAAGTCACAGGGCAGCCTGATCCAGTGTGCTCGGTGAGGACAATGGGAAGGCTGGGCTTCAGCTGCTCCTCTGGCTTCTCAGCCTCTCAGACGCTGTCCCAGATGACCATTGTGAGGAATCATCTTCGCAAATACATTGATCGTGTTTCAGATATTACTTCAATGTCTAGCTGACTTTCCTATAAGTGATTCTTTGACCTTCCATGGACACATTTCACATTTATTTATTTATTTAAAGTTTACGCATACAGAGAGGAAAAGAGAGGAAGACGGGAACCTCCCCAGAGGGTCTGGTCATGCTGCAGCCCCCACACCGCTCCCCACAGCTCTCCCTCAGTGAGGGTCACGGGCTCGGCCAGGGGTGCACTCACACCACTCAGCTCCTCCAGAGATCAGAACCCAGAGCCTTCTCCACCAGATCCAGTATGGCACAGTGTGGCCCACCTGCACCGACCTGGGAGACCCCACAGACACGGTCGGTTTCATTAACCCTTGTTATTTGTTTAAAAAAAAAAATGTCTGACTCTGTAGCTGACTCTGGATTGGATTCTTTTTGTAGACTACAAGTACGTGTCAGATGTTAGAGGAGACCAACCCCTCGATGTCTGTCTTTAGCTTTTCTCCCATGTGCTTGACCGAAGTCGTCCCAGGACAACGCAGTCAGTGTGGGGGTGAGGTGCTGGTGACATGCACGGATGCTCCGTGTTCTCCCCCTCACTGTCCTGCCCTCCAATGACGTTAGTAATAGAACTAAGCAGAGAGGTTTCAAATCACACCTTTTTCTAACAATATTTAAGTTTTCTGATGACCTAATGAATTTTATTTTCAAAAATTCCCATGTAAAGCAATGAGATCCTTTTAAGAGAAAAAAAGGTGATTTCTTCCTTTGGAAATTAATGAACATTAATTTCTTTCTTTTTCATATTTTAGTTTAGTAAATAAGGTGCCAGTGACCAACTCCAGAAAGATGCAGATGTTCAATCTGTCTGAGAATGTGAAACAGCTGTTCTAAGGAAGTTCAACAAACTTCAGTAAAAGAGCAAATAATTCAGAATTTTATCAGAAAAATAAATTTATCACATGAATTAAAATAATGGTAAAAAATCATACAGAAATTCTGAAGCTAAAAAATACAATTAAAAAAGAAAAATGCAACAGAAGTTCTCAATAGCAGAATTGATTAAACACAATAGAGATTTCATGAGCTCAGAGACGGGCTTCATAAATAGATGCAGGTGACCAAAAACAGAAAAGAGAACATGGGGCAAAAGAGAAAGTTTACAGACTCTGCACATAGCGTCAGAACAAACTTCGAGTTCCTGGTATTCAAGAGAAAGTTGTACATAACTAAGAAGTAAGAAGTGTACTCAAAACAGGAGTACCAGAGACCTTCAAAGCCTTGAGGAAGGTGTGAGTGCCAGGTAAAAACATGCTAGACATCACCAGTCCGTGCTCGCTGGGCAGCATGGATACTCACACAGGAACCGTACAGAGAAGAGCAGCGTGGCCCTGCGCGTGACCACACGCACATTCGTGAAGAGTTCCACATGTTTTTGTGAAGTCATTGCCTCCGCGACTGGTCAGTGCATGTGGGTGCCCCATTCATTGCACACACACACGCACACTCACACAGAAGAAATACTGCGGTGAATGGAGATTACTCTGCATTTTCCCACTGCCTTTTCTACTGTACTTGGCTTTTGAACGAGGATGGCAATGGAAGAGATGAAGAATGAAGCTGAGCCCACCTCCACGGCTCCTCTGCCCTTGATGCAGGCATGTATCCTGTGTTTAACGAGCTAGAACCAGTAAACCTGTCTGCAGCCCAAACGCTGAGAGCCGCATTCATTAAGGCTGAAAAGGAAAATCCAGGCCTCACACAGACATCATAATGAAAATTTAGAGAGAAAAAGAGTAGACATTAACTCCACAAGGTCCCTTCTTCGTATGGCAGCGGATGACGTAGAAGAGTACATGCCTGAGTGACCAGAGCCAGAATTCCAGGACCCAAATGAAAAGGCACGGACACTTAAACAATGTCTCAGTAAGGTCCCAGATGAGACGGATGACAGAGGGAGGTTTCTGCAGACAGCCAGGGATACACCTAGTGCAATAAGAGAGCTTCCTGATACAGTGAATAATGTCTTCAAGAAATATCAATACCAGAGTCGCAGGGCACGTGAACACCGAAAGAAAGAATTGGTAAAGTACTCCAAAGGTCTCAGCGATCCTCTGAAAGCGTATGTTCAAGATGGCAAGACAATAAATGTGTAAGTGCCACCAACTGATTCCTCAAACCAACTTGACACTGTGGACCTTCAAAACTGGGGCCCGAAAGTCGTATATGTTAAGAGATACACTTCCCTGTGGCAGTACTGGAACACCTTTATTGACTGTATAAATGATCAGTCCCTCCTGAAGGGGTCTAGCCCACGATGTTGAATGGGATGATTGCCATCTTACACCATATTTAGAAAAATGTAGCTTCATCATAATCTCATTGAAGATTTTGCATCACTTTTGGTATTATTATTCTTTTAAGAAATATAAGCAAAAAAATTTACACTTTAATGTGTCATTATACAACATTCGTTAAAAGCATTGTAAATATCTGTGTTTCTGATATTTTAACATGAAAGCAATAAGCTGCCAGATAATGTATTTAACAACATTTGGTGGCAAATATTCAATAAATCGTTTACATCTGTTTTAAACAAAAATCACCAATCCGATTCAACCAAGGTAAGAGTCTCCCGAGACATGCAGCATCAAAAGTCAGACAGAGAGAGGACCCGAACAGCAGGAGAGTCACCCCCGAGAGGCTGCCCACGGCCGGCAGCACGTTCCTCACCGGAAGTTGTACTCCAGGCCAGGAGGAAGTGCGGTGATGTGTTTTAGGTGTTGAAGAAAAACTAGGGAGCGCTCGCACTGCACCGCGAAGGCGGCCTTCCGAGGAACGGAGAGACTGCCCTGCACGGACAGAGGCGGAGGGTCCATCGCCTACGGGGAATGCCAAGGGGAGCCTTGGGTCTGGGAGACAAGGTGCGAACGCCTCTGCAGGCTGGGCAAACCGCTCTCATGCTTCACATAAAGACTGAAAGACAAACCGTGGTCAGGTCATTACTGCGTCACTGTGTCCCCTGTGTACACACACGTCACAGTGCCTCCTGTCCACAAGTGTCTCGATGTCCTCCTGTGCACACATGTCACTGCGTCCCCCATGCACATGTGTGTCACCGTGTCCCCTGTGCACACCTGTGTCATGGTGCCTTCAGGATCGGCCCCTGCCTGGTCCCTCAGAGCCCTCACCCAGGACTCCTGTCTGTGCTGCTCCCCTGACCGTGTCTGTGTGGGTGACTGGACTGGAAGGGCCTACCGGGAAGAGGACGTGGTCACTTCTGCACGGGGACCCCACCCCAAGGCCCATGACTGGGAGCAGGAGCTGCTGCCCCAACGCCAACGTTGGGTGCCACGTGAGCCTCATCCCGAGGGCGCCTGGTCCCTGCCAGAGCTGGACAGGAGGAGAGAAGCGCTTCGTCGCCTCCCGCTGGCGTGGAGCGGGTCGGACACGGCTCGGGTTCGCAGTGACCTGCGGGACTGGGACAGAACCAGGTCCCCTGGCCGCAGCTCTATTTTCAGGGGTCCATCCTGCGCCACTCAGACGCACCGTGGCCCTCCGCGTGCCCCTCTCCTGCCCTCTGCACCGACCCCCGGCGGCCTCCACGGTGGCTCCTGCACCCCAAGAGGGCGAATCCCCACTTCTTCCTGCCTTCCTCTGAGTCGCCTTGAAGTCACCGCGGGCCAGTTAACCCGGCCAGGTCACCACCACCTGCAGAGAGGGCCCTGTGCCCTGAGGCCAGCGCGGCAGCGGGCGCCGCTCCCCTCCCTCACTGCGGGTGCAGGGTCGCGGCCGGCCCGCGCCGAGCTGTCCCCCAGCAG
>NW_006203753.1:132056-137280 GCF_000334495.1 Tupaia belangeri chinensis
GTCGGCCACGGCTCGGGTTCGCAGTGACCTGCGGGACTGGGACAGAACCAGGTCCCCTGGCCGCAGCTCTATTTTCAGGGGTCCATCCTGCGCCACTCAGACGCACCGTGGCCCTCCGTGTGCCCCTCTCCTGCCCTCTGCACCGACCCCCGGCGGCCTCCACGGTGGCTCCTGCACCCCAAGAGGGCGAATCCCCACTTCTTCCTGCCTTCCTCTGAGTCGCCTTGAAGTCACCGCGGGCCAGTTAACCCGGCCAGGTCACCACCACCTGCAGAGAGGGCCCTGTGCCCTGAGGCCAGCGCGGCAGCGGGCGCCGCTCCCCTCCCTCACTGCGGGTGCAGGGTCGCGGCGGACCCGCGCAGAGCTGTCCCACAGGAGCCAGAGCCGCCTCCGCCCCACCAGACCCCGGGACAGTGCCGCCCCCTCGCGAGCGCCGGGGGAACTGGGCCCGCCGCGGACACCGCCCTGCGGCGGGAACCTGGGCAGCAGCGGAGCCCTCTGTGGTGCAGGGTGCGCCTGAGGGGGCTGGTGTTTCTCTGAGTTCAATTTCACGTTTGTTTTTGTTTGCCAAGGAGTTCTCTTTCCTCTTGCGTGCCCCAAACCGCAGTGCCCGATTTAAAATCAGTGCTTCTCTGACCTGGGCTAGCTGTGTGATTTGGCAGATCATTTGTGTTTCTTAGTCTTGAATTAAAAGGATGAAAATGACCCTCTCTGAGCCTATTTCCTCAGCTATTAAAAAATAATAATAATTTGATGTGTAGGTTTCATGTAGTATTTAATTTCATAATGTGTATGAAGGGATTCGAGACTTTGAAAGGTCACATCGGGTCTGGACAGCAAACCTGACCCAAGAGCCATTTCCTAGAAAAGCCCAAACTCGAGGTCCCAGTGAATGTCGTGCCCTGATAGAGCTCAGAGCTGCTCCTGTTTTATAGGTGACTAAGGCCTTGCAGAAATAGGGGGACTTCCCAGGGATGAAAGTACAGTTGGCAAAATGCCAGTCCAGCTGCAGAGCCCTGTCTTCAGGGGGCCTGTGAGGCCGGTGGGAGCTCTGCGGGACTACTTCGGGCCTGTGTCTGTGACAGATAAGAAGACAGCAAAGTTTCACAAACCGCTCGTGGGCCTTGAAGGAGACGCACACAGAGATACCTGTGGGACGGGAAGGGAAGCAGATAACCTGCTCGGGGTTCACAGGCCAGGCGAGATTTGAGATGACTGTTGACACGGGCTAAGGCTTTGAGATAACAAGGGAAGGCAATTCCAGAGGCAGGAGGGGCCGGACAGTGGTGCAGTGACCTGCTCTGCATGCAGGGCCACCGGGAGTCCTGAGTTCACGCCCCGAGGCCTCCCTGTCAGAGAGGCCCGTCTGTGGGTCCTGCAGGGTGTGGGCTGGATGGTAGCATGGAGTCCCTCCTGATTCTCTCTCTCTCCCATGAAAAATACATTCAAAAATAGTAATAAAATTAAATTAAAATTAAAAATAGAAGAAGACCAGGAAAGAGCCCCAGAGCTATCTTTAAGCTCTTCTACTCTCTTAATTGCACTCCTGCCAGAGTCCCAGAGGCAACCTTCCTCCACTCCCTCCGCCCCCATAGTAAATTCTGACGTCACTTCTCCACTTCCCTCTGTAAACTTAGCTGGCTTGGTCCCTGTACCATCCAGAGCAGGCCAGGACGCCATGTTACGGGAGTGCAGCCAGACTGCGGACAGCTCGGTACCCTGTTCCTGACACTATGTTTTGAAACATCCTACTGGTTCTTAACCATATTTTTAAATTTTGATCAGCTTATATTTTTCTACAGAAAAGCAAATGTGGTTTTTAGGGTGACACTGACGTATCATTTACTGCAACGTATTACAGAACGGATTTGACTTCCAGGTATTTACGGACAAAGCAATACGCCTCTTACATTATTGCACAATGTGTTTGCTTTCCTGGGACTGAGTTTTTTTTTCTGTAAGATTGACTACTTTCTCTTTAAGTGGAGTTATTTCTGAGAGTTAAAAGATGCTAGAAACAAATGTCACAATCACGTCTGTTTCCGTGATGGACTGATATGGGGTGGCCTGACGCTCACCCGGCAGACTGTGCAGTGAGGACCGTGTCCCGAGAAGCCGGGTAAGCTGTGGCAGGGGCCCCCCCCCCCCCCTCCCCCCCCGCCTGCCCCGCCCTGACCGGCCAGCCGTGATGCTGAGCTGATGCTGCGCCCACCTGAGGCTCGTGTTCCGTAAAAGTGGAAATCCACAAGATGTGCTTGTACCTCGTGGGTTTGGAGGGAGATTAAATGTGGTAAATTGGCATTCGAATCCTCCCTGGGAGGACACTTCACGTGAAGGCTCCCTGCTGCTCTGTAACGTTACGTAGTAAAGATCCCCAACTAGCTGCTCGCAGGAACCCCTGCGCTCGCCTAGAGAATGAGAACGAAGGCCAGGCGCCCTGCCGCTGCAGGATCCTGTTCCCGCACCTGTCTGGTGCTCCACAGGGCTTACAGACGTGACCCACTTCCCACCCTGCAGAGCGCTGCCCAGCACGCCCCTGCCCACCGCCCTCACTTACTGGCAAGCTCCCATCTGCTGGCCATCACTCTGGCCTGCAGCACTCTGACCGTGAATGTGGATGTGGAGGCGGGCAGCAGGCTTTCTGCAGTTTACTGCGCTGTGTGTAAATTCTGCAGAGCTCGGCCCCATCTGCTTATCAGAGTGGGATTGTGAAAATAATGTGACTTTAAATGAAATGTATATAGATTTGCTAATTATTTATAAGCCATGAAATTCATTTGCAATATTTTTTGAGAGGTTTTTGCTATAGGGTGTATGCACTCACCAGAAAGACAGAAAGAGACAGAGAGATAGAAAGCAAGAAATCACCCCTCAGGGGGGATGGCCACGCCGCAATCCCTTCTCCTCCATCCTCCTCTCATGTGTGCATGCACGCACACATGCTCGGCATGAGTTTAAGCCACCGGGTCCGGGACTCGAACCGCTATCAGCTACGTGAGAGTTCAGCAACGTAGCCATTACACTAACTGCTAACTGCTAGTCCCCATTTGCAGTATATTTTACTGCATTGGTGACCCAAGACTTGGTAACATTAGCATCCCAACTAGTATCTGGAGTACGACAAAAGTACAAAATATATTCAAAACATGGAGATTCCTCCTGAAATATTCCTGATTATTCTGGAAATATTCCTGATTATAACCAATGCTAGAGTTATCCCACAAAGAAAAACCTATATCCCCTTTCTGCCAGCAAGGATAATTAAAATTTAACATATACCATGTCAAAAGTGGAAAAGCTGCAAAGGTTCAATTACCATAAGAGAAAATATAAATCAGTTATTAGTAATTCTCTTCAGAAAGTCTAATACATTTTGCTATTGACCTACCTTCCCTATTTATTTGATAGCAATTCTAAAATTTTACTTTAAAATTACATTTACATCATTTATTTCCCTGGGTAGGCTGGCTGATCTTCTTCAGCACAATCGAGGAGCTCTGCTTGATTTGTCTGCAGCGTCGGGCACAGAAGGCCGAGGACAGAGGAGGAGCTGAGCCGGGTCAGGGACATCTCACTGCTCAGTTTCCCGGGGGCCTCGGTTACATGAAAATCCGTCATGGCAGGCAACAAAGCGGATGATTGTGCAAACACGACGACGCCCGTGTGTGAGCGGCTGGCACCCTGTACACCACGTCACCCGGGGGTTCATGCAGATAGAGCAGCTTTAAGGAGACGACTGTGGAGAAGCCAGCTCTAAATGAGCTCTGCTTAGTCAGAAGTACAGTCAGAAAAGTATTAATTATGTATTAATATTTGTAAATATTCATGCATATTTATATAAATTTATATGGTTTTTATTATATTAATATGAATACACTTATATTATATACAAGCACAAATACACAAATTTCTGGGAGCACAGAAATTACCAAGGTCAAAATATTTTTTTAAAGAATTATTTAACTTTATTTATTTATTTTAATTTGACCAGACAGGGACAGAATGAGAGCGAGAAAGGGAAAGTGAGAAAGCAATCCGCCAGGTCCGGGACTCAAACCGCAGCCGGCCACTGGGAGTCTAGCTCCCCTAACCACTGCTCCACCTGCTGACCTCCAAATTCCTAAATACATAAATAGATATTAAAATTTGCAAACTAAAGTAATGTACTTCATATTTTTAAAATGATTACAGTAATTGGTAAGTTCTGCAGAACAGTTAGTGCAGATGCGAACCCTAACAATATCAGCAATCATCCATCTGGCAATAGTCCAAGCATTGAAAGTCCTCACTTTACCTCACGTAATTCTCATCGATCCTGAGGTCAAGTCTTTCCTCTCCTCTTCCCAGATAAAATGGGCAGAGGAGGAGGTGGAGGGAGCAGGGCTGAGGCAGCAGTCCAGCCCCCAGCTCCTCACCCTGCCTCCCTGGGGCTCAGAGGGTCTGTGTGAGGACCCTGCTTGGTGATGGGACTTAGGGCGTTTTGCTCCAGCAAAGCACAGAGCCATGTGCGGAGCAGTGTTATGAGCAGAGAGACGGGCAAATGTTTGCTGTGGATTTTCCCCAAATGCTGTTTCTGTTACTTTCTAAATCTTTCTTACATGGAATACACTTCTGAGAGTTTTTAAGACCCTGGTTGAATCCTTCCACTGGTGAATTTAATTCAATTCTGATTCCTATAACAAAAACTCTAGAAATAAGGAGACTGATTCTCTCCCTCCTTCTCCCTCTCTCTCTCTCCCTCCCTCTCCCTCCCTCTCCCTCTCTCTCTCTCTCTCTCTCTCTCAGTGATTCACTCTGTGTTTTTAGAGTAGTAACCCATCACATTCCCAGTATTTATAAAAGATGCTCTCTATCTTTAGAATACCCCATAACCCTGAATTATGGCAACCAAAATATACGTCACTATTCTTTTACCTACAGTTGTGAATTTTTGGTTTTCTGGTAAGTTCAGTAAATTACGGATAATTTATAATCCCCAAATCTGGGACCAGCAGTTGGAATAATGGCTATGTCGTTGGACTCCCATGTAGTCAACTGCGGTTTGAATCCTGGACCTGGTGGTTTAAACTCATGCCGGGTGCGTTTGTGTTCATGCCCAAGATCCTGATGGGAGAATGGAGGAGAAGGGATTGCAGCACGGTCATCCCCCTGGGGGGTGATTTATCACTTTCTTTCTTTCTCTCTCTGGTGAGCACATGTGTCCTATAGCAAATTAAAAATAATA
>NW_006203753.1:138110-143125 GCF_000334495.1 Tupaia belangeri chinensis
GCTGAGGGCCGGAGGAAGGCCTTTGCCACCTGCTCCTCCCACATGACTGTGGTCAGCCTGTTCTATGGGGCCGCCGTCTACACCTACATGCTGCCCAGCTCCTACCACACCCCTAGGAAGGACATGGTGGTGTCCTTTTTCTACACCATCCTCACTCCTGTGCTGAACCCTTTAATCTACAGTCTTCGGAATAAGGATGTCATGGGGGCACTGAAGAAAATGGTGACTGTGGGACCTGTCTTTCAGGAAACTGTAAAGTAGGACATTTTGATGGTAATGTATTTTTTTCTTCTCTCTGCACGTCATATATTTAGAACCTTGTTCAAATGTTATTTGAACTAATACAACCATGGTATTTTCTCTCATTTTCGCAACTATTTTAGGAACTTTTTTTCTATACTATACCATTCAAAATGCATTATGAAATCTGATCGTATTTTTTTATATATACATTTTTTTCTTTATTTACATTCATTCAGTGTACATCATTATAGCATACAAAATGAGATTTTTCCATTGAGAATACACTGTATATTGGCTCAATCAAGCACATCAACATATGTGTTATTGTCAACAAATCATTTTCCATTTCTTGTTTTCTGTATATTTTGCCTTTTTCCCCATTCTTGATTCCCTATCTCACCCTCTGCCACCTCCCACCCTCCTCCCACACTGTGTCTGGTATCTATTGTTGCTTTCTATGCCTCCCCCATTTTATTGTTTCACTAAATATCTTAATAAATCTAAATATTTTCAATAGCAAGCACAGCTGATATATACATATCCATGAACACAAGACTGACTTTAGGCATAAACCTCAGTGAATAGAATGAACATACTGTAAAGTAGCACCTAACTAGGGCTATATAGCTTAACTGCAGTCATCAAATAGGTATTTCTAATGCCTTTTTTTTTTTCTTCTGAAAATTTTTTTTTATTTAATTTACATTCATTCGCTGAGCATCATCACAACATTCTAAATGTGGTTTCCCATCTAAAATATACTATATAGTGGCTTAATAATGCATGTTATCATCCATAATATTCCATTTCTACTTTCATATATATGTTTTTTACCCCATGTCTAGCCCTCTGCCCTATTCCACTCTCTTATTACACTATCTCTGCTGTCTACAGTTGTCTTCAATTCCTTTTCCCCCAACATTTCGTTGATCACACAATATCATAAGTAATCTAACTACTTTCAATAGCAAGATCAGCCGATGGTTTCAAGAAAAGCAGTTTTGAACTGGTAAGGATATTTCTTTGAAACTTAAAGCCTAGAAACAGGTTAGTATTCTGTTCAAATAGTCGGAACATGAATCTATTGATAGCTGAAGACAGGACAAAAATCCTTAAAACCGGACAACAAAGCTTAGAAGAAAAGCAGCAATATTTTAGTCAAGTCGTAGAATACTGTTTCATCAGTTCAGTCTCATGTACTTAATCTTTCTTCTGTATCTGTTGAGGTTCGATGTTCCAGATTGAAATCTGGGATGTAATACTCAACTCCAGCTTTTGGCCCTACAATTAAGTTGCCCATTTTCTTAGTTTCTGAACTCTTATTTCTGTGTGTCTGCATTTAATTTTACTGACATAGCACTCCCTTAAGAACTTCTTGGAGATCCGGTCTGGTGCTGGTAAATTCTTTCAGGTTTTGTTTATCTGGGAAAGTTCGTGTCTTTTCTTCCCAAATGAACGATAACCTTGCTGGGTACAGAATTCTCGGTTGAAATTGCTTTTCCCTTAATACTTTGAATACATTTTCCCATTCTCTCCTCGCTCTCATTGTTTCCGATGAGAGGTCTGCCGTTAGTCTGATGGGATACCCTTTGTAGGTAACTTGCCTTTTTTCTCTTGCCAGTCTTAGTATCTTGTCTTTGTCTGTGGTTTTGGTCAATCTGGCTATAATGTGTCTTGGAGAAGATCTTCTTGGGTTGATTCTATTTGGGGTCCTCTGTATTTCTTGGGACTGAATCTTTGAGTGCCTCTCCAGGTTTGGAAAATTTTCTTGTAAGATTTCATGGAATAGATTATCAATGCCCTTATGAGTCTCTTCACCTTCTGGGATGCCTATTATCCGGATGTTTGGACGTTTGATGGTATCTAGTACTTCTCGCATATTATTCTCAAATTTTTGGGCCATTTTCTCAGTCTTCGCGGTGGATTTTTCTAGGCCAACCATTTTCTCTTCTACATTAGAGATTCTATTTTCTGTATGATCTAGTCTGCTTTTAATACTTTCAAGGGAGATTTTGACTTCTTGTATTATAGCCTTCATCTCTAACAGTTCCATCTGATTCTTTTGTAAAGTGTGAAATTCCTCTTTTAGATCTAGCATGAATTTCCTCACCTCCTGGAACTCTTCAACTCCTTTCTCCTTCCTCTTCAGCAGTTCCTTGTCTCTCTTCTCTTCCATCTCTGTTAGCTTTGCCATTATGAATGTTCTGAATTCTTTATCAGACATTTCCATGATTTCCATTGAACTGTGTGTGGATAAAGAGGAGCTATCCTTTTCCCTTGTGGGAGAGGTATTTTCCTGCTTCCCCATATTTCTTGTGGTCCTGCAGCGATTTCTAGTCATCTGGTGGATGGTCGGTTTCTTCCCAAACACGCGAGTTTTGGATGCTGGAGGCCCAGTTATCAGTGGGACATCTTCCTTTCTCCCCAAATGGCTAGATCACAGGAGCCATGGAGCTGTCTGCCTCTTGAAGAAGGGCCAAATCTGATCGTATTGATGTTATGTTTACTGTGGTCGATAACTGCAGTCTGATTCTATGGGAGAGTATCCATAGTCTAAGGAAATATCTGCTGATGCATTTTAGAGAATAAAGGGACAAGAGATATAAAACAGAATGGGAGAGAGGAGTGAGGACACAAAGCAGGGGTAACAGCAGCAGCAGTCGGATCTAGGTGAAGGTATATGTATTTTTGGTCATTGTTCTGGTCTTATTTATGCTGCTTTTCTGCAAATTGTAAATTAATTACAAATAAACAGTCTAAATAGTGTCTCCACACTCTGCCTTTTGCAGAGCAGTGCTCTAGTAATAGTGTGAGTTACGCAGTACTTCAGCAAATGTGCCCCTAACAGCCGCTCGCTGCTGCGTCAGTCCAGACCTCATCTGGGCTGGCTGGAGGCCGCCTTGTCCCACAAGGTCATTTCTGCAGGCGTCTGCTACCAGTGAACAGTTCTCACCACCTAGTAGGTTTTGGGTCCAGAATTTCAAAGGGAACTAAGGAAAACATATTAACCCGGGGTGCAAGGAAGTTTTAGGGAGAGTTCCCAGCACAAGATGAAGTCTGAGCTTTTTAAAAATGTATTGTTTTTTAATTGTTTGTGTATGAGAGAGAAAGATAGGCTTGTGACCTGGAGTCGGGCCTCCTGCGTGGCCCTGGAGGACGTCAGCGCCACTTGGACCACAGCCCGGCCTGAGCTGCCTTTGAAGTCCATGTGCCAGACAACTGAGGCGAGATAGGTGTGGAATACTGTCCTGCCTTTACTCCACAAGTATTTCTTAAGTCATATAAAAACATACATACGCTGGAATAGGAATGCTGTGAGGCTGCTACCCTCGAGGGATTTGAGCTGGTAGTTGTAACTGTACATGCAAATACGTGCTTTCGAGTGTAAGCTGTGCTTCGACACAACGCGCTTACCAGGACACGCCAGCTCTGCCTGGAGTGTGTGTTTTCAGGGAAGTGGAAGGTGCTGGGACAGAGCCGGGAGCTCGGTGTCCACTGGTGGCCATCCTCGGACAACTGCAGGAGAGGAGAGGGAAGGACCAGGTTCAGTGACATGGGGACATGCAACACAGCAGAGGTCTGCAAACCACCAGATGGGTAAGGGTTGAGGAGCAGCAAATGGCATAATGGTTATGTCACTGTACTCCCACGTAGTAGACCGCAGTTCGACTCCCAGACCCGGTGGCTTGAAACTCACACTGGGCACCTGGTATGTGTGCCCAAGATCCTGGGAAGAGAATGGAGAAGAAGGGGTTGGGATGGCCATCCCTGTGTGGGTGATTCCTGCTTTCTGTCTCTCTGTCTCTCTAGTGAGCCCCCGCACGTAGTACCAAAAATTTCTCTAAAAAAAAAAAAAATCATTCAGGGTTTCTACTACATAAAAACGTGGGCCCAACAGGTGGTGTGGAGGTTGAGGCATTGGGCCCCCACATAGCTGAGTAGGAGGTCTGGGTCCCAAACCTGCAGCTTGAAAATCATGCTGGGTTCGTTGGTATCTGAGAAGAGAACAGAGGAGACTGGGCCATCCCCACTCCAATTGGGCACGGCGTGTGGGGGGGTGATTTCCTCACTTCCCTCTCTGCCTCTTCCTCTCCAGAAGTGCAGGCACCCTATAGCAAACAAATTTTAAATATATGTATACACACACATACATACACATATTGTTTAAGTCCTTAAAATTTCGTACCCACATCTTGATCAATGTTTTAAGCTGACTTCCGTTTTGCTCTTTAGAATGATTACTCAGTCACCCAGCTGTCCTGACTGCTCGAACACGACGAATCGGCGGGTCGCTTGTGCACCTTATTTCAGTGGGACAGTCACAGCCATGGCCTGGATGCGCACGGCCAAGTCCCACGACGCTAACTGGCAAGTTTTACAAAAGGGACAAGGAGAAAAATACGCTTTAGTGGTTAAACAGAGGTGAATTTGGAGAGATTTCAGAAAACTATTCCAAAGGAACAGGAATGGGTGTGGAAGGCCCCCAGCACATGAAGGGGGTTCACTGGGTTGTGGCAGTTGGGGTGGGTGGGAGCACCGACTACATCTGAGGAAATGTCTACCTTAAATTCACACAGGTCAGGGTTAAAAATGGAATTTACATTTTTCAAACACCTTTAATATTAGAAAGTGAACCGTAGCAGATGGTAGAGGAATAAAACATGCTGGAGTCAGGGCGATGACCGAGCACACGGGGCGCTGGGAGGGCCCGAGACTCCATCGAGGACGCGAGGTGAAGACCAGCAAGCCGAGAGAGGGCAGGCGAGGCGGCC
>NW_006203753.1:143334-143958 GCF_000334495.1 Tupaia belangeri chinensis
GCCGGACCGCAGGCCTGGACGGGCTCCCGGCTCTGGGGTGGACCCGAGGCCCCGACGCCGCCGGTGACCAGGGCTTGGGGACCAGGGCCCCCCAGGGCCCACAGCCGCCACCTCACCCCTCCTAGGGAGGGCATGAGACAGGCAGTAGAGGCCGTGCCTGGCGGCGGCGCTGGCCCAAGTAAAACCCTCTCCGGCGACTTTAGGGAGCTGATTCCCCCTTTTCTCAAGCGCCCTTTTATCTTGTTTTGGAGAACTTGCCTGACATTTGGATGGGTGGTACTATTTCTTGGTTTTCAAAATGAACATTTTTTTCATATTTGTATAAATTTATTGTTAGAATTTGAAATGTGGAGAGGCAGGACTGAAAAAAAAAAAAGAAAGAAAACAATCGAGTGTCCTCTTCTATTTTGACCTTATATTCAGTGGACTGGATTCTTACGTGTTAGCAGCTTCTGTTATTTTTAAATAATAAGGCACCTGGGTCCCACGTGGCCGCCGAGCAGGAGGACCCCAGACCTGCCTGAGAAACACCAGGACCCGGCACCCGCCTGCGGAATCCGGGAAGGGCGGAGAAAGGACTGTGTGTGGCCACCCTCCGGGCGAGCTCCCACTTCCTCTCTTTCC